>NW_017299871.1:1834534-1840757 GCF_001594075.2 Trachymyrmex cornetzi | reverse complement strand
CTTCCAGCGCCGCTCGACACCCCTTCGGAATACGCTGTCGGTAACGGCTGACGTCTCTCATGAGGGTAGCTAGTGGGAAACTTGACACGCGGTACCGGCGAAGCTATCGATCGTATTGTACTAATTATAATAATAATGCATTGTATTAATTACAGAAATAATTACGATACAGATGTAATTACAATAATAATATTTACGATGAGATATGTTATTACATAATTTGTTTATACTGTCAAGGAAATAACAATTTTGCTAAAGTATTTAAAAATTTACTAAATATACAGATCTCTCTGAAAATAATTTTGTAAGATTATCATAATAATTAGAATCTCAAGCAGATCTAGATGAGCAACAACAATTGAATAAGCGCTGATCGCTGCTATATATATGTATATTCTTCTAGATCTGAAAGTCCGATTGGACCTAGAAGAGTTCACTCAACTGTTGAGTCTGCTGATCGCAGCTATTACATACGTATGTATTACTGCGGTAATATTTAGGTAATAATATATTTCAGTAGTGTGAAAAAAATCACACACGACAGTAATACTTCTGTCAATAATATAATACATCTGTGTGATTCCCAGTAATTTCCTGTAATGTTTCCATGTAATGGTCAGTAATGTCTCGACAGTCGGTCTTTTCCTTAAGAGATATATCATTGATTCTACACACTGTCGACGAGTATGACCTGTCATTGCGATTCCTAGAACACATATTAGTCTTGAATCTACGTTATTACGGTCTTCGTTCATTGAAGATCACAGTATCGTATCATTTAGTGGCATGCATACAGTTATTTTCGAGCGCTGAACAATGAGAAGGAGACTTACGCGACTTATAAGCAACAATTAGACAAGGAACACAAGGAAATGAAGAAAAGCATTGCTTGTTGCCCCCGCAGCCGATTGTGTTATGAAAGAAATTGAACGAGATCTACACGGGCAATCAAGTGTAAGCCTGCCACCGATTCTCTTTAAAAAAAAAATATATATATATATACATATGTATGTATATATAATATAATATGTAATATATAAAAAATTTAAATAAAGAACAGCCGTGTTTTGATATACACTATCAGTATTGAAAATCTATAATTATACGTAATATTAACTAAAGATTTTTTAAAAATCTTAGTTAACGTTACGTATAATTATAGATTTTCAATACAGTGTAGATATTGATACGGCCAATGTAACCTGAAATTGTACGTATAAAAATTATATTTCCCAGAAAACATTAGGACGTCTTAAAGACGTATAAAAAAGTTTGCAAATGTCTTATAAGTCTCGGTTCACAACCTTGCTTTAAGAGACCTTAAGTCATAAGCCGAAAGGGGTTAAGTGACAATAATTTATCTTTTTAAACTGTTTTTGCGCAGTCTTTAGACTTTAACCGTTAGACTTAAGCAAATTGAGTCTCGATCCACAACCTTGCCTTAACAGCTCTTAAGTCATAAGTTGAAAGAGATTAAGTGACAATAATTTTTGTCTTTAAACTGTTTTTGCGGTTTTTAGGCTTTAACCATTAGACTTAAGCGAATTGAGCAAAACCCAATTCATACGACCTAAAAACATAGGTTCTGTAGCCGACACATCATCATTTACAACTTACAGCTTCTTAAAGCAAGGTTGTGGACTTAGACGAAAAAAATGTCTAAAAGACGTCATGATTTAAGACATCTAAATACAGGTTATTTGAAAGACTCCCTAAAAATGTCACAAAAACCGTTTTAAGGCGTCTTTCTGATCATTTTAAGACGTCTTAAAATATGAATTTGGGACTTTCAGACGTCTTTTATACGTCTTTAAGACGTAAAAATGTTGACTGGTTAGTTATTTTGATGGTCTAAACAAAATTATTTTCAGATCTATCTAACTGTTTAGATACAAATTTAGATCTACGTTAAATCCAGTTGTTCAGATAGATTGATCCAAATTAAATATCATTTCGTTTTATTCTAATAGAAAGTGCGCGCGAAATGTACTATACGCGACAATTTTTCCGAATACTTTCTAAATAGAAAGACAATAAAACGACAATTATAACGGGATAATGCACGCGTCTCAAGTGTCTCAATCTCCGGTAAATACCGGGAACGGCGCGTTCATTACTACGTTCCAATTCCTCTGATTGTCCTCGTATTGTCTTTCCACGCTCGAACTTCCCGTAATAACAAGCCGGCGCGCAAGAAGAGGGCCGCGACGAAGCCCGGCATTATCCAAATAGCAGAATGCGACGCGATTGCATTGCATTTGCCTGTCGCGTTGCATTACAGTGCCTCGTCGGATCGGAGTGTCGGACGGATGGTTGGCGCGTCGCCCGCCATTATCTTCCGCGAGTGTCGCATCTTCGTACAAACGGGCACGACCGGGGTGCGTCACGAATGTCGCGATGCATCGGAATTCCGCACGCGACCGCGACACATTCGCGCCCAGGGAATTCGATTTCTCACGGTGCAATGGACGCGAAAGCCCGCTCGTTGCCTCATCGACATGCATTCGACGACGGGCGCAAGATCTACGTTCAACGAACCGTTTACTCCTCCCATAGTCAACCGTGATCTCTGTTTCTCGTAAAAAATAGATGATCCATACAAAGAAATTCTCTGATTGAAAATGGACAAATCAGAATTTTCTGATTAAATTTATTAGAATTTTAGTTGAGATAACCGGAATTCTGTTTGATACAATATTTCTGGTAAAATCTACTAGAATTCTTATTTTTACCAGAATAATTATATCAATCAAAATTCTAGTTATCTCAACTAGAATTCTAATAATTTAATCAGAAAATTCTGATTCGTCCATTTTCCACCAGAATTACTATTTGATTCAACCAGACCATTTTTCTCAGTGTAGCGGATCGAGGGGAATTTATCTATTATGTGAATCCAGTTTTCTGCTAAATCGAATCTCAAACAGAACACAATTAGGTATCAAGACATTAAAATGGCTGTACAATGATTAAGTTGTACTAAAAATCAAAACTTTCTAATCAGTCGCGATTCATTTTAACGTCATTTTAACGTTATTTGTTCTGCTCGAGATATTTAACTTTTATACTACAACAATGGAATAATAATTTTAGAATGTAATAAATATATAATTTTAGAATGTAATAAATATATTACAATACATTTGAATAATGTATAATATCGTGCACGGCACATTTCTAATAATGTTTTTAAATTTCTACATTGTTATGTATCTTTCAACGTTTTTATCTTATACCTATATATGTATCTTTCAAAGTTTTTATTTTATACCTATATATCGTTTTAACATTTCGATTTCCATATCTCTCGCTTATCTTCGAAAGTAACTTTTTTCATTCCATTGAAACAATTTTTCTTTTGCAGTTCCTTTAGAGAGATGGACTTTTGTTATTTTATTATTTAGTTCGCGAGCAAGAAAAATTACGTGATATAGATGACAATGACTTTCTCGCATTGATCCGAGATGAATCAAAATTCACGTCTCGCTCGTCTCGCTTGCTAGATGCATACAACGCCGTCCAATTAGCCGACGCGTCTGCACGAAGATAATTAATAACCATTCCGAGTACTTGAGCGAGTTAAATCGAGTCCGGCAAAGTTGGCGTTGTCGGGTTGTGTTCCTGGTATTAGATCGCTTCGATACAAAGAACGTTATCGAGAATGTTTGTCTAAAGAAAATGAATAGACAGGCTAAATGGATGTGCAACAAGAAAAATATTAATTATCATAGTAAAAATTTATTTAAGTACTACATACGGAAAGAACAGTTAAAATATCTAAAAATTTAGGTGGATATAGATCTGAAAATAACTTTATTGGATTATTAAAATAACTATACAGAATGCTCAAACTGATTGCTAAAATGTCAAAACTTTTTGCAGCATTGCTCATCATGCTTGAATTTCCTACATAATTATTTTAATAATTTAACAAAGTTATTTTCAGATCTGTATCTACTTAAATTTTTTAATATTTTAGTAAAATCGTTCTTTCCGTGTAAGAACAAATTAGGCCAATATTAATGCTCAAAAATAATTTCTTTAATTATTTTGTTTCATATACGACTAATTCTTTGCTACATATTTCGCGTAAAGATGAATAAAGAAAAGTAGAAATACAGAAACGGAAAGGAAATGAAACCGCACTAGTATGTGCGAACACGTTAGCTTCGAAATCGCGAAGGAGAGACTCGTAAGTAACGCTAGTTAACATTGCGGTCTCGCCTCATAAATTAGTTGCATCCTCCCGCACAAAATAAGAATCCTTGTGGTACACATTCGATGAAATTGGACCGGTATGCATTTGCGACGGCTCCAATCACGTTCGCCAATCGACAAAACTGGTTTCCTCAGAATTGGCATTCGTAAACGAATTTTTGGTAAGAACGCTGTCTCGAATCTCGCCGAATAATTGAGATGCAGCCAACCATCTTTCCTTGAGTGTCTCTATCGAGCGATAAACAGGGATCGACGGAATTTCGATGGATCCAAGTGTTCAAGCGATTACACCGAAAACAATAAATATATGTCTTGTCGATTGATTTTCAAGAGCAGCCATTAAATCAGTATAATTCCGGTAAGCAACTCAAACTGAAATACCGGTGGTAATTTTTAGTTTAATGATTGGATTGAGTTTTCATGGCTAATTTAATCGTTCAGTTTCGAGAATGGACATCACCGGAGGACTACATTCTTACGCGTACCATCGCCAGCGAGCAAGACGATTGATTTGTACGTCGTTACTCATTGTTAATTATCTATGCGCGACAGGTAGTAGTGTGGATACTCAGATAAGGTAGTCCACACCAGTAGCACGTCGGAGGTCCGTTCGAGCTACGGTCCAGCCCAGCGATGTTTGAATATTTATATGATCATGCGCGATTAACATATATAGCGGACGTGTCTTGGAAGAGCCTCGATCGCGTAACCAGTCGCTCGTTTGCTTTACGTGACTGCTAGGTGTTGAGAACTCTCTCTGTCTTTCTCTCTCTCTCTCTCTCTTGAGACTGCATTTATGTTATCGTCTTGAAATCCTCGAAGGATGCCGGATGGCGAGAAGAATATTGAAGTATCGATCCCGGAACCACACTGAGAAAAATATCTAGTTGGATTAATTGGAGTTCTGATTGAAAATGAACCAATTAGAAGTTTCTGGTTAAATTTACTAGAATTCTAGTCTTAAATACCTAGAATTTTAGTTGATGTAATTTTTCTGATTTGTTCATTTTTAATCATACATTTCTCCATGAAAATATTCTCGTTGTGAAAATCGGTCAAACAGTCCTACGCTAAGGATATATGTTAATCGACAGAATAAAAAAAAAAAGTGGTACTCGTAGCTGGATCAGCGGAACGAGACTGTATATTTTAGACTTCATTTACTTAAAATTAGCGGGTTAACTCATTTTTGCATAACACCCACCAATTGTGCAATGCACGCAAATGACACACCGCGCTGCTGTTATTTACATCGATGTAGTAGAATAACGGCCCTCCCTCCTCTTTAAAGAGACAGAGCGCAAAAGAGAGAAAGAGAGAGAGAGAGAGAAAAGGAGAGACGAGATTAAAAGGGGAACGCAGAAGAGAGAGAGATACCATGGACCGGTCGTCCGCTGCCCACGTGCGGATTGAAGGCGATTTATCGGTGGAATAAATTAATAAATTACAGCTGCTCTGAGAATCCGTTCCGATCAGTCAATCAAATATCCGAAGACGACGGCGAACGTGTTTTCGGACACCCATTGGCCAGCGAGACATCGATAAAAAATGGATGGTCCTCCACGCTTCAATCTCTGACTACGCGATAAATCATCAAGCGTAGAAAAATCCGGGCTACATGCAGTTCGACAAAGTCGCCCTGACATTTAATTGAGCCGTTCACATAAAACCGTTCACACGCACCTTGGACTTTCTTAACGGATTAATAATCCTACATTCTTAGAATTCGGTTGTGAGTTACAATAAGATCTAATCTTATCTCGCTGAAGTATCCGTTCGTCGCGTTTGGAACGAAATCGTCCGTCTGAACTCGTGGATTGTTTGTACAGGAGGACGTCGCGTCGCCAGCCCGCGAGTATCGAGCGTATCGAAAATGTATTACGGAAGATTTACTTCGCGTCGTATCGCGCCGTTATCAGCGGAAGTTACCGTCCCTGGGTTATCGGCTTTTCTCCTTCTCGGAATGCGAGTGCCACTCGAAGCCACGAGGCAAATAGGCTGGCGG
>NW_017299871.1:1803868-1834434 GCF_001594075.2 Trachymyrmex cornetzi | reverse complement strand
CCCCCCCCCCCCCTTCTCTCTCTCTCGCACCCCCGGATTTCGCTACTTGCGCGCGTAACAAAGAACTCACCACGGGAACTCGCCGCGCGGTTAAGGGACGCCGGCCGGAAAGACGAAAGAAAGGAAAAAAAAAAAAGTGCGTCGGGGGTATCGTGTGGGTATACGGTCGAAGATGTCACAATAGCGGGTTGCACCGCATGGTATACGCGCGTATACGCGCCACGCGTCTCTTCCCACCTACACACGCAATTCCTCTCTCGCCGTCCCTCTCCCGCACGCAACGTCCGTCCTCTTACCCGTCTTCGTCGAGACCCGGGTCCCCCTCCGGCACTCCGGGGAGCCCCCGGTTCTCTCTACTCCTCGTTTCTTCTCTCACCCACTCACTCAGTAAAAAGCTCAACTCGTCGTGACTCGTAAGTGCTCACGAAAAGCTCAGTCGCTCGCGAGCTGCGTTCGAGTGCACATCTCTGTCCCGTGCGAGTGCCATGCGTGTCTCGTCTCGACATGTGACTCCTTCGCATCCGTGAGGCTGCCTGATATCTTCTTCTTCTTCCCTCTCTTCCTTCTCCTTCTCCTCTTCCTCCTTTTCTTTTCTCTGATTTTCTCTCAATTCTCACGGTGAAACACGCGTGCGTACGGTGGTGAGATGAGGTGAACGCGCGCGTCGTTACGCAGGAATTTGAAAGAAGGGTGCCTCTCCTTCGCACGCATCGAAAATGCACCACTTGACGATGCTGGTGATAACAGCGGTCGCGACGATCCTCGCGCCGGTCGCTGGCAATCCCTTCCTCAACGCAGCGCAAGGTAAATAATCTTATATCTTTTTTCCACGCGTGGCACTTATAAAAAGACAGGCGAATCGGAATGGATTGAAAGAATGATGAATTTATTTTTGTGTGGTATGAATGAATGAGTTAAAATTAAGAGAAACCGAATTCCATGTGATCGAATAAATAAATTATTTGATAACGATCTCATTCTCTCCGCAAAACTATCTGCGAACTCCTAATTTTAATTCAATTAATTAATTATAATTCTGTTTTTGTGTGTGAATGTACGCGCTCTACCATTTCTAGAGTTTACTTATCGAAATTATCATAATTTATAGCTACTAGCAAACGTTTTTAATTATCCGGAGTTGATGCCAAAATCTATAACGTAGTTACGCTGGATCTGTAAAATCCATTTAAATGTTAATTAAAAGACACTAATTGAAAAATCAAAATGACATAACTAATATAAGAAAAGAATAAATATTAAATGTATTTTAATAAGGACAATCCAAATTTGTAGATGTAACATAAACAAAATTCAACTATTTGACATTTTCGACAAAAGCCTGGTTCCATCAATGCAAGATTAACTTTAATCTCGGTTGAATTTACTGTTCATCTTTTTCTAATTCTCAAAAAAAAAATCAACAGTAAGTTACGTCGAGATTAAAGTTAATCTTACATTGGTGGAACTGGACCAAAGAGATTTATACTTGAGTGGATCCAATAAATTCGCCGTCAGTTCCGGAGGGTTAAAATAGCGTGAATTATCGGCGTTAGAACTGAAATCGATGGATCCCGCCAAAAGTATCAGTCGTAATTTTTTTTTCGATGGGCAGAAGGATTACGAGTTACTTTAACGTGCGTTATCACGTATCGTCCAGTTGTGTGTGCGCGAACCGCCGATTATTTATAAGATCGGTCGGCGCGATGTCGCTTCTACGCGCAAAAATACGAGCCCCGGGACAGATTCATTGAACCCATTTCTCGCGAGAGTGTTCGTCATCGGACGGCAAGAAGATATCAACGACAACTTCCCGCCACATGTGCGTACGAGCCTCCGCCGTTCCTCCGATCTCTCCTGCGATCCCTAGTTTCCGTCGCGCTGATTTTTTTAGTGCACCCCGCCACCCGCATGGCGATTTTTAATGTCTCGCCTCGCTCGTCGTTAGAAACTCCTTCCCCCGACCGGGAAACGAGCAAACGGGGGACCGAGAAAGGGTTTATTTTTTTATCACGATTCGACCCGAGAGCTTCGAGTTCTCACGGATCATGCGGTAAAAAGTTTCTCTTCCTTCCGCGACAGTCACCCCTTTAAGATTCTTTCAGTCGACGCTTAAAACAATTTATTAATTTTTTCTTGATACAAGGATAGATAATAGAGATGGGACTTTTCTGATTTGCATTGCAGTCATGATGCGTATATTTCTATTCATTTTAACGAAATAAATTATTATATTATGCATTGCGAGAGTAATTGAGACTTATTTATATGCAAGAAGTATCTTGTGGAGTTCCTTTGATATAGTGATTTAAAAGGAGCGATCTCAGAACTCGGAATACTTAAAATTAAAAAAGATAAATACTCTCGCTTGCCGCACAGTCAACCTATGTCGCAATTATCGCCGGCAAATATATGCAAGTTAGCGCGAGATAACGTGAACGTTAACGCGCGTTTTTTGTCCTCGATAATCGTAAATCGAGTGCAATCGCGGGTCGCACATTCTCCGTTGGGAGTTCATTTTATCGAGATGAAGTGCCCCGTTTTCCACACAACGACGTTATTTTTCTCTCTCTCTCTCTCTCTCTCTCTCTCTCTCTCTCTCTCTCTCTCTCTCTCTCTCTTTCTTCCTTTCGTTCCCACATCTTTCTGGTCCCTTTAATCTTTCCTGAAATTTACACGGTGCACGTGCATTCGTGTGAACAAGGTGTCGCTAACGGTCCCCGATCTCTCTACCTTCGACTCGACTCGGAGGCGTATTTGCGCGTACGTACAATAAGAGAAAAGAGAAAAACATACGCATAAGCGGAGGCATTGGCAACATAAATATATCCACACACGAGAGCCAAAGGTGATAACGCGTCGCGATTCTCTCACTCGTTGCTCGTTCAATGCGCTTATCGATACACAACGCGATTCGTAGAAGAGAATCTACGTGATACTAGTGTCTAAGAAAAAGAAATTTACCTGTATGGAGGCTCTATAAAGTCAAAGATCCGCGTATCGAATATGTAAATATAGAAACTAATTCTTTGTTCTATTTGCAGACTAGAATTATTTATATTACAAGTATTTATATTGTTAACATCTCAGATCGATTGTGGTTAATGTCCGAATGTTTCGGCGCACAGTCACATCTGAGATAATTAAATTTAAAAAATTAAGAATTTGTATTGTATTTATAACATCTAACTTGACCGATTATTGGCGTCCTTTATATTTATATGCTCAACTAGAGTTATATTTTAACGTTCTCTTCTTTATTTCAATTTCTAGCCTTGAATTTAATTTTAATTGGATTGTAATTTAAAACTTTGTGTGTATATGCTCTATGAAAATATTACGGCATTATTATAAGGTCGTTCTCATAAATCTCTCTCAACGGCGATAGATCTTCCATTCATCATTCACGCAGTTCTTCCGTACGCAGAGTACGATACTGGGTGTAAGCAACGACGTAATAGACATCACTGATGCGAGCGCGATTTACATAGAACGCGAATTGCATCCATGTGTCGCAAATGATTAACATGTTATGCGCCGGTTTTGACCGGCGCAGGAACGCAGAAGCAATTTATTTACGCGACTGGAAAATGTACGTAATCCATTGGCACGCGCATATTACAAAATTTACCACTTGATTTATAGCTACACAGCACGCGCGTGAATAATTATTAAGTCCCCACGGCGTTACGTAATTATTCTATCTTAATGATACATGAATACGACACCTCCGTCGCATTCATGGAGGAAAAGAAATTGAACGTTGAGTAGACTAGTAATTTGTGAGCTACATTGTCAACAAAATTTCACTTATTTCTCTTTCTCTCTCTCTTTTTCCCTTACACAAATGCTTATATTTTTATCATATATTATAATAGATGCTTTCCATTTGGTGACACAAGTGTTGGCACAAATTCTATCTTTGTTATTTAATGCGTTCAGCAAAAAAGGTGGTTTTGCAACTATATATAACTGAAAAATTCTTTAATATAATTCTACACTTAGATTCATGAGAAATTAAGGGCAAGATCAATCACATTGAAGAATTATACACAGTTGTAAAGCTACTTTTTCTGCTGAATGCAGACAGTGCCAAGAAAGATAGAATGATAATATTTATGTCGATTTATGTTACCAAACAGAAAGTATCCATTGTAACTCTTCGTTTTGTATTACATCTATACTTTGTATCATACAATATTTATACTTTTGTACGTATTGATTACGGATCGCCGTATAAGTCTTTTTATTCTTCTTGCTGTTGAGACATAATTTAGCAGTTGTCACATTATTATTTTTGCGTGTGCAGAGTTTTCGCACATTTGCATAAATAATTGCACAGATTATTTGACAAACAACCCTCGCACGCAACTTTGTAGCGACTTAATCGTAACAGGAGATCGCGAAAAACGTTATATTAGGAGCTGCTCGCGATCGTAATTATATCTATTTAAAATTGATCGGCTACGGAAAGGCAGCCGGTGGTCGTTTTGTAGAAACTGCGTAAAGGCGGCGAGATAATTGGCAGCTTGTCGCACGTACGCACGTAATCTGCACCTTTTAATACCGGCAAGAGTGTCGATCATAATGATCCTCGGGTGTAAATTTGACGCTCGTTTCTAGGCGCGTAAAATCGCCTGCCACTCGACAACTTTGAACGTGTAATTTCACGCGTGTGCCTTCGCCGCAACTGGAAATTGGAGCAGCGACTTACGCAAGCCGTAATATACATAATGTATACGAGTACACGCACTCACAGTCGCACTCTCTCGAGATCGATACTCTTAATTAACCATTAAACATCCGCTCATCTCACCGCCTCCGATACGCCCTCGTGGACCGTCAATGCATTATTATGCGTCGGCTTGTACATTTTCCAAGTAATTCTAATACTAGCGAGTCTGAGGGAGTTCCGCGACTAATGGCTCTCAATGAGTTATTATACTTTCAAAAGCTGTGCGAGAACCTGCGTTTTAGAAAATACATATTAACTTCTTCAAACTAGTACATGATTATCACAATATTAATTGCACGTTATTTGCGCACGAAACGAAATTACTGTTATTCCATTGCGAATAATTATAGAAATTTTCGTCTCGTAACTGTATATATGATATCGAATAATTTGAAAATTTGTTATACCGGTTCCAATTTTTTATTTTAATCCCATTGCTTGTCTTTGTAGGAGTTTTATAAATTTCGTGATTTAGTATATCGTCACCCACGTTGCAATAATTTAGTCGATCGAAATCTTTTAAATTTCTTGCAAGAGAGGAAGAGTTTTTCTCTCGTTTCCTTTTCTTCGATTGTTTTCTTTTGTGAACGGATTTCTTTCGATGATGTCAACAATAAAATGCAGTCGAAAACATCGATAAATGTGCACACCACAATGTCTCATTCCGTTCACGTAATAGAAAATAAACGGCAATGATGAGTTATATAATAATGAATAATGATTATCCGGAAAATGTTGATATAAATATGGAGATAAAAGATCGGACAAGGAAGAAGGCATAACGATTGACCCACGACGGTATGACGAAACGAATGCGATGAATCGTAAGAAAAAAAGATTTATAGATTGATTACGATTACAGTGAACAAACATAAAACGATATTATTCACTATTATGTAAATGAAGCGCAGCGAAGATGAAGCTCAAAGTCACATTCGTGATAATTGTATTAGGTAATATAATAAAATATCACACATACCCATTTTTGTACAGTACAGTTTTACATAATTTTTTCAATCTTGGAACAAGAATCACTTCCATCTTCGAAGTATACGGTACTTTCAGCAAGAGACGCAGATGATACACTGTAACACAATAAATCATTATATTTTTGTTGTTTGCCAATGTTAAACAAAGATGAAATGATCACTAAGATACGGTTAATAATAAAGACAAAATTATTAACATAAATATTAACATATTTAATCCTGCCTCAATATAAAGAATCTCCATAATTAAATCCTTTCTATAAAATCCAGATATAAAAGGCACTCCTCCTAATGCAAAATTTGAAATTATTACACTGCGTCTCATGCTGGAAAGTACCAACAATTTGGCGATACTCCATACAGCACAGAGACCTCCGTCAAGGAGCTCTTTAAAACTTTTAGAGTGAATTATCGTCATTCCGAAGAGTGAAATCACATTCTTAAAGATTGAAAATTGGACCACTCTCTTTCAAGACTAGCTTAATTTTCATTCTTTAGAATAAGATTCCACTCCAAAGAATATAAAGATGTTCAAAAGTCGCTCCTACGGACGCGCGTTCCCAGGATCTCTCTGATAAAGTGTGCTGCGTGTGACATTAAAAAGTCAATTAATTAGAAGAGCGATAAGAAGTGGATCGTGGTGATTGCCATATCAATTTCAAAAGACAGATCGCACGCTCTCGCTACAATATGAGAGACGTAGACATAATTAGGGAGATACCGGGGGGGTTTTTTGTGGATCCTACGGCGACACCCGGTGATGTTCCTCGGGGGACCGGTTGTCGCGAATTTTTTGTCAAGGAGACAAAAAAAAGAAGGAAGCAGCAGCAGATCGAGAGAGAGAGAGAGAGAGAGAGAGAGAACAAACGAAAAAAGAGAGGATTGCGAGAAGCATCCGAAAGACTCTTCACCATGAAGATTACTTATATGTACTCCTCCATCGATATATACCCGCTACATGGTGTATACTGCATGAGAGGAGAGATAAATAAACACATAAAACCTCTGTGACAGCTTCACGCCGAATAAAAACATGTCGAGAGACACGTATCACGATTCCCTCCTTTTTATCTCCCCGCCAATCCCTTGTCGATTTCCTCTTTCCCTTTCTCTCTTCTTCGCACCATAAAATGCACCGTGCTTGCTCGGGCGCGAGTTTGATGACTGTATTAATTATGTATAGTACAATTTCTTCGTGCGCACATCGCATCGTTTGTCTGCCGCCGGCAGCATCTAATTATGCCCTCGCGAGGATTATCGCGCCTATATTTGCAAATAACGATGTGGCGCGTTCGTAATCGTCGATAATGGCTGACAGATTGAGAAAGGTAGGATTTGCGATGGAGAATTGATTATGGTACGATTAATGAGTGTCAGCCAGATCGGCGATAGGCGGAACGTCTTTTATTCGAGGAGCATTTATTTTCAAATTCCCAATGCCCCTCCCCTGTTTGGTCTCTGTATTCATTTATCTTGCGAAGATTATAAGCATTTTATTCCGTGAGAACAAATCCCTTCTGACTTGTCTTAATTCTGTCTTCCTATCCATAAAGAAAGATTTTTTTTTCTATTAAACCAGTATCTTTTCAGACTGTAACTTGAATACACAATAAATAGGAAATGAAGGCCTTAAATGATCAAGCTAGATCTTTTATAGTGCTTAAATAATTTGGTGTAAATTTATATACTCATGTATTTTCAATCCTATGAATTACGCGCCAAATTTTCAATCTCGAAACGCAATTCTAATAGAACTAGAGTAGTAATATCACAAATTAAATTGAGCAATTTAACAAGCAATTTTTTTTTTATTTAATATCCTTGTTTGCAGAGAAAAATAGACATTCGTAGTGCACCGAGGAATAAAATTTTATCGACGCATTGCAATTCGCAAAGAGCTTTTTCTGATGGCTTTCTGGAGTCCATGTTCATATGTAAAGCCCGTATCAGCCTCCCGACTCTGCAAGCCGACCTGACTGCCGATCAATAATGGACCAATCACATTGAATCAGTCTTATTGCGATCGATCCATTATTGGTCGGCAGTCAAAGTTGGCAGTCGGGTCGGCTTGCAGAGTCGGTAGTCTGATACGGGCTTAAGTCATATCCGCTGATAAGAGTATGGGAGAATCGCGCGGAGCTCTTTTTTACGAGAGGCAGTAACGCCGATGATGTGTCGCCAGCCGAAAGACGCAGCTGCGAATGCAGTTATGCGGCCGTGTATGTAACGGCGAGTCGCGGGTCGTGTATATTGTATACATACGGAGTCGGACAGCTTGCGCTGAGGGAACGAATGTTGCACGACACATTCCCGCCGATCGACGTCACCTCGGGTCGCTCGTTTAAATTCGTTGAGGAAACGCGCACGCCTCGTTCCGAGAAAGATTCGCGGCGAAACGGAGAAACGCCGATTCGCTGTAAATTACGCGCGTGAAGACTGACGAAGACACGCTTATTGTCTCGGCACGCGTGGACCGACATACCGATCGTCCAACTAGACAGCCATCGGACACGCGGGACACGCAACATTGATACGTAAATGATTTATTGCAGATACCGCGATGCATTATTGATACCGACAACTTGATTCCGACTTAATCAAGCGAGCGATTAAGGTGGTCCGTATTTGGTGATTTTTATTACTTTCCAAGATGATTAATATACATTGAGAGAAAAAATATCTTGATACAAAAAAATAAGCTATTATTAGGACCCATCGAATAAATAATTTTCTTGTGTTACGTAAAAGTTTTTTATGTCATGATATATTTCTTCCCAGAGAAATTATTTATTCGGTGGATTCTAATAGCTTATTTTTTTTAGTATTTTTTCTCTCAGTATACGAATAACAAATAGTTTTTAGAAAATAAATTTCTAGTGTTTTTGATGCTTCTCTCCAAGGATACTTTCTATACAGAAACTATATTTCGCGGGTTACCTCCGTGTTCAGATCCATTAATAGAACGTCAACATTTCGTGAATATTGCAATTAATTCACTTCATCGGGGCGAAGAGCAATCTGATACTCTTTGCCCTGATGAATTAGAGAACTGCAATTTTCACGAAACGTCGGCTTTCTAATAATGGATCTGAACACGGAGATAAAACTCGCGAAATGCGTTGCTTCTGTATAACAATGTTTTTCTTATATTCCCGTTAATTATCAACAATATTTTTTTAGTTTCCCGTTAGAGATTGGCTTAGGAGGTTCTATGCAAAAATCACACATACATCGCGTATATAAATTTAGACGCGCCGTTTGCGGATTATGGCGCACAGACGGATTTACTGCAGATGAAATCTGTCATTATCAACACGACGCGAGTGTGCATTAGGCGCGTTCGACGTGGCGACGTTTGAAAAACAAAGAGGAGAAAAGCAAGAAACAAAGCCGCAGGAGAAAACGTCGAATTAAATTTACAACACGTTCCCGAGGCATTATGATCGCGCAACGTGTAATCCATGCAACGAAGATGAACGCGCGCGATCATTCTCGGAAAGATTCGCGAGTATCATTATATTTGTCGTGGCTGAGTTATTTTGTTATGTTAATGTCAGAGACGACGGACTGCAGGAGATCAAGCTGCCTCGTTTCATCAAGCGCATTAATGGCGTTTGAAATGCCACTGGACTTGCTCCACAGAATCTTGTATTAGTCAAATTAAACGGTCCACTTTGTATTAGGCGTTGTTTGTCACTTCTCGGCATACCATCGTCGTCGTCGATTATTGTTACATTATCGTTAATTATATAATTTGTTAATTATAAGGTGTCACATGGGAAGTTGCTGAAACTAAGCTGTTACTTGTAAACACACATAAAAAATGGAAAATAAAATATTGTTCAATAATACAGGACAGTTTTGTTTACGTATAAAGCAAAGACAATCAGATATATTTGTGTCATTTGATAAACGTTTATAAAAATGCGTTAAAAAATGACAGCTGACATTTAATTTCAACAGTTTCCTTTGTATTTAATATAATTATACCTCCAGCGTTTTTTATCTTCTCAAAATTGAGAATCTTCTCTCTACGCTCAATTTCTTCCTCCCGATGAATTTCAATGAAGTGTTTCTGGAAAGTAAAACGTATATTGCGTTCACGAGGCGTACGATTTGGATTGCGTTTGTCGATCTGATGTTTCCCGTCAAAGTCACGAACATTTCGGCTTCTCGGGCAGCGCGACGGGTGAGATAAAGTGAAGGGGGCTCCGCAGTTTAGATCGGTGTAAACGCCGGATGGCCGCGAACGACGCCAGCTATTTTTGTGTCGTCCGCAACAGGAGCCACAAAACGCCGCATTTAAAGGCGCGACGCACTTGTCGCGGCGAAATTTCACGTGGAAACGTCAAGGCTCTTTGTGGCGAGGATTCGATTAAAGGCGCGTCTTAAACGACCCGCGTGAGTTTTTACGACGACGAGATGATTGCGAACGCACTTGCATGCGTAATGAGTAAGAAAACAAAAAGGGGGAGGGAAAAAAAGAAGAAAAAGAACGAAATAAAACTCCCGAGTGCGGTCGAAGTCACGACGATAAACGTGAGCAATGGCAGGTTTCCACGCTCTATAATAGTAACCGTGTTGAGAGAGCAGAAAATATGATTCAACCTCCACAAATCATCCCGCTGATATTTTAGGACCAGACGTGAATAACTCGGTGACAAACGGATAAGTGCCAGGTGTCGGTGACCGAAACCGATATCTAGCCAAACATTCTGTAATTTATTCTGTAATAGGAGAACGTTCCACGAGACTCGAGCACCCTCCTGTTTGCTCAGGAATGCAAACGATCCCGAACGCGACTGATATTTCCCATTCCCGACAATGCGGCCGTAATTACAATTCTTTGTAAATGCCATAAAATTCAAACAGTCTTGTTCTGTAATTTTACGGACGAATACTTCGAATAATATTTCCAGAAAATTTTATACTATGAATATACTAAGGTATCTTCAACTTTATTTTCTTCAGAGAGACTACGATTGTAAGAAAATGAACTCTGCAGTACGTATGGGCGTATACATAATCGGAATCGAAACGATTCTTCGAAATGAAGCGAGAAAAGGGAGGGAGCTACAATTTGCTGTTAATTGGTATCTATTAGCTTCATTGTAACGCAGTGCATACGTGTTGGCACGGTCGGCGGCCCTTACGATTTCAGTCGCCATTCAAAAGACCCCCCTTTCACACGAGTCACTTTGATCGAACCCGCATGTTAACCCGGTAAAGTCGTTAAAGATCTTTCACGTCAAAACGTGACACGTTGGGAGGAGCCGTTGACAGCCATTCACGTCAGAAATATTAAAACAGGAATAAACGCGCGTTCCGACGGGGTACGTATAATTACGTCACAATCGAAGCGTTGTAAAGGGCAACAACAAACTGCCCACTGGCGATAAACTTGAAGCTCGAAAACCAATTCTCTTGAAAACGTCATACGAGCTCAAAGTTTGTCGTTAAATACGAAGGAAGGCTCTCGAACGAAGAACAGGATATCTTATTCGATTGTTCGATCCAAATGACGTACCGGACAATTCCCCTCCAGTCGTTTAATAATTGAAGACGTTGGGAAGAAAGGGGACACACGGAATGTTTCACGAGACTGCACGCCACTGCAGTCGCTAGATGGAACGGAAACTTTTAATATTTAAGACCACCGACGAGAAACGTCAACGTCTCAACTTCTGTCCTACTTTATTTCACGTTCTAAAAAATGTTACGTAAATACAGTCGTTCCACCGTTATAATAATTGACGCAGTAATGAATACGAAATTACCATTCAAAAGTGTAAAGAAAGGCGTTAAAAGCAATCTTTTGTAATTTTATACAGGCGAAAATAAAATAAGAAAAGAATCTTATTTTCGGTCGGAACGGATCTTGATATTTAATAATATTCACACACATAAATTTTTTAGTTCTCTAAACTGCGCGCCAATTCGATTTGTCGGATTTGAAACACAATCATAAACTGAAACTGGAAATAACTTCACAAATTACATTGATCGTCAATTTAATAACGATGCTAATAAGTATTTTAAAACACTACAAAGAATTTATTGCGACAAAAATTACCTCAGTCAGCATGAAATCCTCCAATTCTGTTTTTGTGAATCGGAGTCTCCGAATATAAACTGTACGTGAGGTCCCTCGGGGTGGTAGAGTTTTGACACTAACGTACCCTCGTGTGGACCCCTGAAAATGGATCCTTTCTCTTCCTTTTTGCCTCTCTTATGCCAACGTAATGCAGGATACGCGTCTGTTTCGTGTCGGCGGAAAAGTGGAGGAAATATTCTCGAGTGTGACCAAAGTTTATCGGATTATAGTTTCCATCTGCTCTTTCGATGGGCAAAGCTAATCCTTCCTTCGTTTCTGTTACAGAGATGTCCTGCTGCTCGCTGGCTGCTGGATCCTGTCGGAATGTGTGCTCCAAGGTACGCATTTTAAATAAGTACATCATACTTCATTCTCTCGTTTCTTCAAGATTTTTTAAGAGAAGCTTCTTTAAGAGAATTCTCTTGAAATTCTCTCTCATTCAAGAATAAAAGTAGTAATTAAACTAAGTTCGGTAAATGTCAAACTTATTAACATATACATAGATATTTGTATCTACAGTTATATAAAAAATATATCTATAAAGGTATATATAATATATAATTATAATACCTACATATAAAAAAAAGCTGTTTTAATATTTTACATTGGCAGCGAATGGGAACAAAACACTGAGCGATACGCGAAATCTAAAATTGTAAATAAAAAACCAATATCCGAAACTATATAAAGATTAGTACACCTTTTCCGTCGCGATAAGAAATTAACCGTGACCTCACGCCGCGGAATATAATCTATTAATTATACAGCGCGGAAGGAGGAGCCTCGTGGGAATTTCAAAAAGACAATCTCGACAGAGTAATCCGAATGCGATATCACACGGTTGATAAATATCCGTGGGCCGAACCCGGGACGATAAAGGACACGAAATATGTCGTGTCCACGGATATATTAGGATCCGGGAAATAAAAAGGGAACGTTAAGGAGAAAGAAAGAAGGAGAGTGAAATGGATAGGTGGGAAAAAAGATGAGAAGAAGATACTCGTTGCTTCCTTCGATGAGGGTTTCTCGACGTGGGGTGCTTCCCGGCTGCAGCTTCTTTAGAGGTGACTGCGGGGGCCTCCTCTTCGAAGATAATATCGGAGACACCGGGGGCCCGCTGCGAGATTTACGCGGGACCCCTCCGGGGCGTCCCGCGGGCTCATTCATACGCAAATATTACGAATTGACGCGTTGAACATGCTGGACGTACCACGCGTTATCAATGATATCGTGTCTCCACGCAGTTTATTCGAGGTGGGGGGGGGATACGCGGGAGGGACGTACTTTGGGTAACCTTTTGTTGATTTCTGATTATGGAACGGCGTACAAGAGGATCTTGTCTATAAAGGATATTTTATTGCTGCGACGATATCAATGTACTTAAAATCTTCAATTCGAAATAAGAAGCAAAATCAATTGTAAAAATTACATGTAAATATGTTAAAAAGTTACTTACAAAAAATTTGATGATATGATATTTTTGTGTGATTTTTAACGCTTTGCATCTCAATGTTCTTGCTCAATTGAAATGTGAGACACGACATAATGTGAGGTGTAGAAAAACTTTGAGAAAGCTGTCTCTCCGGATCTTCTCCCTTGACTACTGATGAGCGCTTCCTTCTTGGTCATTTAGCAGCAAAATAACCGGATATCATGACGAAAGCTCCGAGATATGTGACATGTTATTCTTTAGGTGGACAGGAAAGACGTTTCTTCGGCAACACGTGGATCTTTTTTTCTTCTTATTCGGGTCAGCAGTATTTTCGTTGTTCCTTCTGTTTCATATTAAAAAATACATTTTTGACAAATGAGTGTTTTTTCTATAAAATTATGTTATATATTTTTATAGCTAACATAAAAATTATATCATATTGGAAGAATAATTCAAAAGCATATCGATGTTATTTTTAAATTTTACAAAAGCTGAGTGCATACGACGGGTCGTATTAGAGAGAACTGCAGATGACCAATTTAATTAATCAATCGACACTTCATAGCCGTTTGTGGCGTTCGGGATTTTCGCAAATGAGAGCACGAGGTAAATTATAAAAGCTGCGGCTCTATTTCGGTATCTTTTGATCTCGGCTTTCGTTCGGAGGCCGTGATGGTGATGTATTTGGTCCAAGATATATGAGCTTCAAAGTAACATTTATTTCAGATTTTTATGAACGATAGTATTTTCTACGTCAATTTTAATCACGATATCATAAACAGAGAAATGGTAAAATTATTTTTCGTCTCGCATTATCATTACCGTTAATTATATTCAGTTCGTATAGAATTATGAAGACGTTCGTGTTTAACAGAAAACAGAAATTTGTCATCATCAACATACTTCTCGGCGTTAAAATCGCCGCGAAAAATTTGCCAGTGGAAAATGCATCCCTTTCAGCATGGCGATGTGACCCGGCTGCGCATACCTCCCAGAATATACCGCGACGGAAATACGTACATACGCCGTTTTCTCAACTCCACATCACTTTCACCTCTAACATTTATAACAACCGAACTTGGTAAAAATATTCTGGAGATATTGCTAGATTATATTAAATTATAAAATAAATCTCTTCGCACACACATGATGAAGTTAATAAAAACACACAATCAGAAATACCTACATCGAATATTTAACGTAGCACGTTATTTTAATAACAATATAATGTGATTTGTCGTCTTGGTAAAAACTGCACATTAATTTTAAAAAATGCTACTCGGAGAGAAATATATGAACAAGTGATCGATGATTTACGTTCGGTGGTCGAGTGTAACCTTTGACTGGGCCTATCGCCAGAGCCTGGCGGGACCCACCGCATATTGATGGATGGTCGTAACTCTTAACCGTGATGGACATACCGAGTGGATCCGGTGTGTCCTCGCGGAGGACGCCGATTGAATCCGGGATGAGGACGAAACGCGTGAGCGATATCTCGGCCCCGAGGACGATTGTCATTCAGTGACGGGCAACAGGAAATCACGGGGCCCATGTGTGTTGCATTCGTGTCCTTGATTCTTAATGACCGCTAATGCGCCGCACCGCATTTCGAATTTGGGAAGTCCTCGACGTTCGATTCGAGTCAGTCGAGACAGACATTAAAGGAGTTAACGCTTCCAAGTCCAACTCGACGGAATAATTTACACATTTATGCAAAGAGTTTCTTCTATATGACTACTTTTATTACCATTTATATTCTTCTTTTCAAAGTAATTTTGGCCTCCAATCCGCGACATTCTGAAACAATTTTTATTCATTCTTATACATACTTTTCTTTGCAATTTTATCACAATTACTTTTATTTTTTTGTCAAGATAATAATTATGATTCGGATTAGAGATAATTTGTTCGTAATTTTATACAGATTTCCTTGGTAGTTTTGGGTGCCGAGATCGAAGCGAGGGAAAATGCCACTCAACGTCTACTGGAGTTTTGTTCCATAGAGCTGGTGAGTTGCCACACGATTTTTATTTCTAAGACTCGATCCCACGCAATCGACACTCGTTTGTTCTCTTCATTCAGCTCAAATCTGGATCGGAAGCCTCTCAACAATGGGCACCTTAAACGATTCGGGATGTTTGTAATGCGATCCAAATTTTTTCATTTCGCGGTGACGATTTTATGAAAGATGATCTTCGGACTCGCGCGATCGGTCGATTGTGCCACTTCATTTTCTTCATCATTCCTTTCTTTCTTTTTCTTCTATTTTTTGCAACTACAATGTCCTTTCTCATTCAACTCTTTTTTTTTTTCAGTTGAATTTTTGGTCTTGCGTGAACACGACATTAAATGGTAAGCGGGGTAGTCAAGTGTGCACCAAATGTTGCGGCAAAATATCAAATTATTTGAATTCTTATAGAGCTCAAAAGGAACGAAGATTGGACGGGTCGAGGATGTTGCCGTCTTGCTCAAAATCCAACGTGTCGCACGACCTGTGCTCTGTCTGGTTCCACAAACGATCTGAACGAATCCTGCCGACCGAGCGACGAACCAGAGTTTTTCTTCTGTCTGGAAAAACGCGAGGAGGCCGAACGATGCTGCAGTAACGTTTCCAATGACACATGCAGGGCTATCTGCAAAGATATTTTTTACAAGCCCGGCAAACAATCTAACTTGAAGTTGTACAGCAGCAAGGGTTGCTTCCATCAAATCCCCAAATGCCTGAAAAGTATAGCCGAGGTGAAACACGCCGAGGATCCGAAGCAGCGTTAGTTATCATTTTATAAAAAATCGTGATACGATCTATGTGGAGTAGACGCAAATAATTATCAAATTATTAATTATCAAATAATCATCGAGTTAATTTTATAATAGTATTAAAATATTAGAATACGTTTTTTTTACAGAAATATTTAATTTAATTTTTAATTTAATTTAATTAGCGTTTTAATTTAATAATTAAAGTTTTTATTACACGCTCATATAAATTGCTAAACAATAACAAATTAAAATACAAGGTTTATTATATTAAAACTTATATTAAACTTTACTTAGCCGTGTATAAATTCAATTAACTTTCTATATTTAAATAAAATATCGCAATAATTATGAGAACTTCATCTCACCTTCTGTTATAACCTTTCGTTTTGTTGTAAGAATGTACCATAATGCTCCTTAATTAACAATTATGAAGTCAGAGTATATCAATGAAGTCTAGTTTTTTTGGAAGTCAATTCTCTGGTTACTAGCGAGAAATAGTGGTGTCAATTAATTAAAATCATTAATGTTCCAGAGTCAAAAGCAATGTAGGTGTAGATATACGTGGTGGATTAAAACGGTCAAAAGACCATGTACACCTACATTGCTTTGGACCTTGTATTTTAATTTGTTTTAATTTAAATAGCGTTATAATGTGTATCATAATTTTTTAATCTTTATAAAAATAATGTTCTCGTTTAACAAGAAGATTTATCTATACTTTAATTAATCGTTCATTGACTGATATCAACGAATGATTATTGAGGTATCTACGTCGTAAAAATTAATTGATTCTATTTCTGTTTTCAGATTTGCACTGTTGCGATGAAGCCACGACTGCGGCGTGCCTGGATACGTGTCGCAGTATTCTCCACACTGCGACGACCGACCAGGAGATCATGGATGCTCTGGCGGAGAAGTGTAGTCCCGTGTTACCTCAGTCGCCGATGTGGAGCTGCTTACTAAAATCGGGCTCGACGAAGCCGACGCGATTACCCTTGAACGCTGGCAAATTGGCGTGTTGCACGAAAGCGACAAGGCCTTTCTGTCATAATTTATGCTGGCGAGCCTTTCAGGCAGACTGGGAGACCGCCTGGGTACAACTAGACGCACAGTGTCTCTCGTCCAATTCAGAAGGTGAACTGAGAAGGTGTCTGGAAGATGCGGACGACTCTTGCGAGATAGGCTGTTCCGGGTTGTCTTACTGTGCGCGGTTTAACGACAGACCTACGACTTTGTTTAGGTACGAACCGTGAGTGAATTAAGATCTGGTCATGTCAATAGTCTGAAATTAATTCAAGTAATTAGCGATTAGAAAGTCGAATATTAAAATTAATTCCGAGTGGTGCTGATAAAATTTAAAATCTTTTAAAAAAATTGAGCTTGTCATAATCAAATACTTAATTTCTTGCTAGAACGTGCACGACTGCGGCTGACGAAGCAGCTAAATGGGAGGCCGATCATTGGTCCAGAGGAAGCATTATTCGTGGACTAGGTGTGCCCGTACGCGTCGCCGCTTCCTGTCCAGCGGAGACTCTTCGTGCGGCGGCTTGTTTTCTGCAGCTGCGACCTTGCGAGACCAGAATTCACGAGACGCTACTTTGTCGCGAGGATTGTTTAGAACTGATGGCAAGTTGTGTGGACTGGAGCTCAGTCACCGGATCCCACACAGCGGCTACTTTGTGCGCCAAACTATCTCCGGGTAGACCGGACGATCCGTGCGTCTCGTTAGGGCCGTTCCTGGATAATTCACAGAATGACGAAGCTGTGATCCATCCTGATGAGGACATTACGACGCCCTGCAAACGGAATCCTTGTCCACAGGGACAGCTCTGTGTGGTCCAACCGAACGGCGCCAAGATTTATCGTTGCGTGCCGGCTTGTTCTCTCGGCGAGATGTCGAAGCAATTGGTGCCGGTCGGATCTTGGATTCAGATCCCGCGGTTTGATCAGCAGGGTTGCCTGAAAATCTGCCAGTGCACGACGCACGGCCTGGAGAAGTGCCGCACGCTCAATTGCTTCAACTTCAAATCCTGCTGGGTGCACGATCGGTTTATTCAACACAAAGGCCACTTCTACCTCGATTGTAATCCCTGCCATTGTTTCGAAGGCGAGTTTACGTGCTCCAAGAGGAGCTGCGGCGAGCTGCGAACGTTATCCTTGCCCTGCGATTGTCCGGCTCATTATGTCCCAGTTTGCGGCAGGCTAGGTTTCACCTTCGCGTCCGCCTGCCTAGCGAAGTGCGCTGGATTGTCGACCACTGAGGTCGAGTTCGGCAGCTGCTCTAGCAGGCATCCCTGCCTGCATAATCCCTGCGACAGCTCAGAGAGATGCGTTCGTAGACCTAGAGTTTGCTTGACTGCTTTGCACAAGCCATGCCGGCAATACGAATGCGTGCCAATAGATTGCAATCCGCGTGATGAATCTAGTGGACCAGTCTGCGATCAAGAGAATCGCCAGTATCCTTCTGTGTGCGCGATGATCCGAGCTGGAGCCACATTAGGTTATAGAGGACCTTGTCTGAAAGGATGTAGTCTT
The DNA here is from genome assembly GCF_001594075.2 of Trachymyrmex cornetzi. Classification (NCBI taxonomy): domain Eukaryota; kingdom Metazoa; phylum Arthropoda; class Insecta; order Hymenoptera; family Formicidae; genus Trachymyrmex; species Trachymyrmex cornetzi. Next base: position 1,815,892 of record NW_017299871.1, on the reverse strand, counting down.
CGGGATTGGGTGTGCGGCATCAACGGCGAGACCTACGCTAACGAATGCGCGGCTTGGGCCGACAAGGTCGTCGTAGACTATGAAGGTCCCTGTGTCGCCGTCGGTCTCATAGGCGATGAAACGAAACCTCGCTGCGGTGATGCCGTACAGTGTCCTCCCTTAAAGGAGCCGTATTGCGTTGGGGTCACTCCTCCTGGTGCTTGCTGTCCTATTTGTGGAGGAGCGGCGAGATTGTTCTACTCGAAGAAACAGGTAGATATACTCTCAAATGAGATGTCTCTCTCTTTCAGACTTTTAAATTATTTATAATCTAATATTTATTTATTATAGGTGGACAGGATCTACTATATGATGGATGAGGAAACAGATAAGGACTCTGTCACTCTAGAAGCTCTCTTGGTCGCTCTAGGTCGCCAACTGCAAGTGGCGCAATGCGCTCTTCGTGGCATGATGACTCCCGATCGCGATATCTTCATAGTCGTACAGCCCATTACCAAGAAGCCATCGATGCTGCAATTGCGAGCTTGCGTGACGGAAACGGAGAAGCTCGTCACTAGGATTTCGGAGAGGAGTCCTTTAATCGCAGCAGAAGTACCTCTGGGTTCGCTGAGCAGAGCCGAGATAGCCCATAGTTATATTTCTAGTGCTATAAATATTCGTGCTTGGCTCGCGACAGTTGCCGTTACCATCTTCTTGCTAAACATTTTATCCTGAGTTACAATCAAGCCAAAAGGAAAATAAGATACATCGCTCTTATTCTGTCAAATCCAAAGTAAATAGTGTATAAAGTTCATTTTAATTTTTAATGAATCGCATAAGATATCCGAGATTTATTCATCAAGGATAGTTGCAGCTATGAGCGATTAATCTTGTTTTTTGTTTTGTTCTTGTTGCTGAAAGTATTTCTTTACAGTTTACCTAATCGCGATGCATTCGCGGCGACGAATGTCTACAGCGTGTCTCGTGTCTGTGATTCTTCTAGTGCCTTCTAATAGCGTACAGCAGAATGTATTTTTAGTTATCAATTAATATTGCCAAAGAGGAAAGAGTATATATAATGAGTGTATGTACAAAAATATACGATTTCCTGCGCGCGTAATCCGTTATTTTGTCGCAGATAATCGAGAACTGCTCATTATAAATTAAATAATTAAAAAGACTCCGTAAACTTAAGTTAACATATATCGGGTCGCGTATATACATTGACATTAGTGTAATGTGTGTTCACTTATGTGATTTTTATACAAAAGCTCGAAAAAGTATCATTCAAAGAAATAATTTCATTCTCTCGAATTTTGTTATTAACCTTAGCTATTACTCTTTTTTTTCTGCCCTTGATATGCATAATGAGGTCCCTGAAATCTCATTTATATTTGTTACTGTAACTTTCGTAAAAATAGACATATTTCAATTAATTTTTTTTTTTCAATCGATGGAGAATTGATTAAGGAACAAGTCCATAATGTGTAAAAGTTGATAGAATTAAGGAGCTTCGAGATATCCAGGTTCAAGAAAAAGAAAAGTTCAGAAACACGAAAAAATCTCGATTTAGCAAATTGCACTGGGGTTTCTGGGACTCCAATGTGTACAGCTAGGGTTAATTTTTATTAATAGAAAAAAAATCAACGTAGGATTTCATTAAGAATACTGAACGTTGTCAACATAAGATTTTATTAAGAATTGTTATGAACGTATGACTGGCGTATGTTGCGTGCGATTTTATGTTGCTGAGCGTTCGTTCGAATTTTTATTTCGTATAGGTAAATTAATACAATAGAAGAAATATCATTAAGGGGATAATGTGGGTGCTCGCATTTTATTTATAAATATAAATGCGAAAACTTGGATTGCCTGCAGTGGTTTGTGCCAATGATATAAATAAGGCTCTCACAGTCGTTAAGTATATCTTGTTATTGTAGTTTGTTAAAAACAAATACGTTATTTGCATGTATAATAAATTTCTAAACTTTTATCATATACATTCGCATATGCGTATGACAACCTTACGGTATACATTACACTATATACCTCGTTAAAATGATCCCAAAACTTTATAAAACTTTATAGCGACCTCGCGATGCAGTATGAGCACCAGACGCTTGCAGTTTGATAAGTTCTTCCTTGATGAGTCGAGACACTTCCGCCTTGGCCTTGCTGACCGCCAGCTCACTCGTTGATTCTATTGCCAGGTATAACTTTCTCTCTCCTTCTGGTGGCATTTTCCCAGGTGCGATGTACGTTCCTCTCACTGTCAGACCTGCCTCAGAATATTCTGAGATTTGTGCAAGAGCCTCCTTGCTCGTGACTCGCCATCTCGCTTGTTGCGGGAAGTCATTGATCTCAAGTTCCTCTTCATACTTGCGGAATGTTTGCTCGCCGGTTTCCACATCACTTTCTACGAGATCTTCCTCGCGTGGCTGATAATTCAACTTGGTATTCAGTTTCGCTGCTAGTTGTTCCGCGACTGTTTTTGCCTGTATAAAAGAAAAAAAAGTTATTTACGATTGTAAAATTACTGCAGTAACATTTGAAACAAAAACTAGGATTTTACCGTGATAAGATTCGTAGGTCCTGCACCCTTTAGTATGGCTTCAGCTGCTTGTTGAGTAGCGCCTTTCGCTTCAGCGCCTAGATTCTTTGCAATGTTTATCTTCGACGCCAGTCTTCTGGCCAATTCGAGTTTATCAGTGGCACTAGGAATAGGTTGACCGGGCACTGTAACACTGGTCGCAGTCGGTTTCGCAATTTCACGAACAGTGCGCTTAGGCGCTAGCATGCTCTCGATCTGTTGGTCAATATCGTTTTCTATGTCCTCGTCGTCTGAATCTTGCAGTCCTAAGGCTGCTTTTTGGAATTTCTTCTTTTCATTCGCCAAAGCAGCCTCTGATTCGTCAAATTTAAATCCTTTGCCACTGAAACCACCTCCAGTATGAACTTTCTTTCCATCCGCGGCTTGGCGGGCTTTGTAACCTTCCCATAATTGGCGTAAGGGTTCTGGAACTGGTACACCCGCTAACTCGTGTGCACGTAAAATATCACCAGCGTAACGTTCTTGCTCTGACGTAATAAAGGTATACGCGTATCTGAAGGGAAAACAAACCATAATAAATTTAAAATAACTATTATGTATATTGTGAAAATTCAAAGATTTATATCTTACCCTTTATTTCCAGCTCGGCCAGTTCTACCACATCTGTGTACATAATCTTCGTAGTGATTAGGACAATCATAATTGATAACTAATACCAAATGTTTGACGTCCAAGCCTCTAGCGGCGACGGACGTGGCCACGAGCAATTTTGTTCGTCCCGCTTTGAAGTCCAGTATGGTTGAATCTCGGTCGCATTGGTCTATACCACCATGAAGAGACATGCAGGAATATGAAGCTTTCATAAGATCCTTGAGTAACGTGTCTGCGTTCTCTTGCTTGTCTACAAATATAATGGTGGAGCCTTTGTCTTGATAATGTCCAAGGATCTCAAGCAACTTATAAAACTTCTGATCTTCCTCGAGTACAACTACATGTTGCTCCACATCTTTGCAAACGACAGAACGTCCACCGACTTGTACTTCGACTGGTCTCGTAAGTATTCTTCTGGCTAGCGCTTCCATTTGTCGTGGGAACGTTGCACTAAACAGTACCGTTTGTCTATCCGGTCTTACATTCTCCATAATTCGCATCACCTGCGGTTCAAAACCCATATCAAACATTCTGTCGGCCTCATCAAGTACTACATACGTTACTCGACGTAAATTGGTCACTCGTCCGCTGTTAGCAGCAAGCATGTCGATCATCCTTCCTGGTGTGCATACGATGATTTCGGCTCCTCTCTTAAGTTCTGCTATTTGTTCAGAAATTCCGGTTCCACCATAGACACACACGTGCGAAAGACCCAGCGATTTTGTGAATTTCTTCGAATCCCTACCAATTTGCATACACAATTCTCTAGTTGGTGTCATAATCAACGCGATTGGTCCGTCACCATCGGCTAACGGTGGCTGATCGAGTATGTGACGAAACATAGGTAAAAGAAAAGCTAGCGTTTTTCCGCTACCGGTTTTCGCTATACCTATGAGATCGCGACCAGACATGATCGCCGGAATCGCCTGGCATTGAATAGGTGTTGGTTTCTCATAACCGAGTTTCTTTAATACTTCTAATTCCTTCTTAGTTACGCCACATTGCGCCCAAGACTTGATAGGTTTTGGGCAACCTTTACCTTTCACGCGAATGCCTTCTAATTCTTCTTTGTACACTTCCACTTCTTCTGATGTCATTCTTGCTGCAAGTATGTAGTAAATGAGTAAATATATATCTATCTAAATATATATATACAATTTATTTATTGATACAACAGAAAACATAATTTAAAAATATATGGCCATACCTATCTCAGGCACTTCAACATAGAAAGACTTTCGGAATGGTTGATATTCTGTTGTAGCATGATCGACTTTAGCTAATTCTCGCTTCTGTTTGTTTGCTATACCGGCCGCAGTCTCGTGAAGATTCTCGCCTTCTTCTTCGCTAGAGTATTCCAATCCATCTTGATTTTGTTCAATCAATTCTCCTTTCTGTTTCTGCACTTTTTTCTTAGCTACTCCAGTTACAATGACCACTCCACCACTCTGTGATGCTGAATTAGTGCCATTGTTGGCATTTTTTGGAGCTTTACCATCAAATTTATTCACTTTTCTGACTTCTTCTTGGACCTATTGAATTAATTAGACGTAAGTATATATCAGATCAAATTGATTATATAAATTATAGTAATACTTACCTCTGCCATAAAAGCATCAAGTGGATCAATCTCCTCTTCCTTATCTTTTACCTCTTCATTTATTTCTTCAATTTCTTCCTTTGTACCTTCTTCTTTTGCCTCCTTGTTATTCTGTACCACAGGAGTCTCTTCGTCACTATCATCCTCAAGGGACCACTTTTTCATGGGTAGCTGAAGATTTGCCAAAATAGATGTCTTACCGTCTTTTTTGGTTGCTTCCAGTTCTTTCTTCTTCCTTTCTGCTCGCCATCTTTCTATCCTCTCTCTTCTCTTTTGCATTTCCAATTCCAGCCTTTTTTGCTCTTCCTCCTGCAATACAAATTTTCATATGTTTGTTTTTTATCACTTTGGCTAAGTTCACATCCTTGCTTTAAGAGGCCATAAGCCGTAAGTTTGTAACAATAGATCAGTCACAGAATTTATGCTTTTAAACCATAAAAATTGGATTTTGCTCAATTCGCTTAAGTCTAACGGCTAAAGTCTAAAAACTGCGCAAAAATAGTTTAAAGATGGAAATGGTCACTTAATCTCTTTCGACTTATGACTTAAGGCAAGGTTGTGGGCCGAGCAATAATCTTTGAAGGCTCACCTTGTCTAATTTTGTGTGATCAAAAGGTAATTCCTCATTGTCCCCCTTCTCTTTATCCTTTCTATCACGGGAACGGGATCTGTTCGATCGTTCTTTGCCAGAGCGCGAAGATTTTGAGCCTGTAAGACGCTTTTCTTTACTGTCTCCACTAGTATACCGAGAACAATCAATGTCAATGAATTATTTTATTGTTACAACTATTACTGAAAACATCTACAAAAACATGAAGCGATCAGAGAGGAAAGTGAACACCATGAACAACTGTTTCAGATTGAAACTCTTTTCTTGAGTATACCGTTTTCTCTCGCGATCCCTGTCCCTCTCGGAACGTTCCCTTCTGTCACTCCTCTCTCTGTCTCTATCTCGCGAACGACTCCTCCGCTCTCGATGTCGTCCCTTATCTCTCTCCCTCTCTCGGTCCCTGCTTCTAGATCGCCGTCGTTTCTTCTCGGGTTCGGCCGATCTCGATCGCGATCTCGACCTCGATCTTCGCCGGTGATGTCTGTCTCTATGTGACCGTTTATTTTATAATTAGTTTGAGATAACGAGTTCAGAATAAAAGAGAAAGGTGTATCACATAACCTCAATTAAGCGGGTTACTTACTTGTCGCTACTTCGCACCATGGTCGATTACAAATCTGTTACACTATTCTAATTATTATATAAATATTCAAATTATTACTAAAACTCTATCGCACACGCATTTATATCCTTATTACTATAATTATTAACAATTAATGACAATCTCCGCAATATTGGAGCTTCGAGTACCGTCCGTTTATTTTCACGATGTACGAACGACGCCCTCTGTCGTCTTCCGAGCGCAACTAATCGCGATAAGTCGTTTGGCGCTTCGAGCGTTTCGACTTTCGAGAATCGCAATTTCGCCTGCGATATTGTTCAAACCGGCGCTTCTGTTTCGTCATTACGCGCCGCGGTGGTTCTCGGAAATCGGGATCGTGTGTGTCTCACTCCGTGTATTTTCCGCGAATATTGCCGTCCAAATGTGAATTTCGCACGCAAGTCGTTCGCGAGTGCCCTGTGGGAAGATCGTCGCGAATCGTAACACGTTGAGTCGCACACGACCGTTATCACACGATGATCAACTTAATTTCAGAATCGCGATCGAATCGCCATGATGCTCCGTCTCGGTGATCTATTTCTGCCTCGATCGAATCCACGTATCTCAAGTGCGTTAAAACAAGAGTAGCAAACCTGTGATCGTCATCAGGTATATTGGCATATTGCTATATTCTGTACTTTGTTCTGTAATTTGTAATTACTGATTATATGCTTGTACTCCAATATATGTGTAGTAGCGTTTGGATCAATGTAACTTTTTCTTTAGGACGGAAATGTGAAAAGTGAAAATTTTTATGTATATGTGTATGTACATATATACATCATACAAAAAATTTTTATATTTTACGTTTCCGATCCAGGAAAAAGTTCCACGATCACTAATCACTACCCTGAATAAACAGGGAGAGCCGCCATTTTGTGATTCACTTTAATCCGTGTCACAGATGCGCGTTAGAGATTGAGAATTGTTAGATAAAAATTAGAATTCAGTCAATCAAAACGAAACAGCTTAAAATTAAAGTTATCTGATTAAAATTATCGAATCCCGGAGAAAAATGTTATATATATGGACATATATTTTATATATAATATTGTACATGTATAATTGTATATAAAATATCAATTTTTTAACATTTTTTCTCGGGATTCTAATCTCTAATTTGGAATCCTCGTCTTTAAAACGTAATATGATGCGGCTTTTTTATTTGGTGACACAAGTATCGTTTTATCTTTGATATGTTTCGTTTTACATAATATGATGCGCATGATATATTTATTTTATCCTTATTACTCACCGAATATTGAAGGATAAAATGATACATTGTGCGAATCATGAGTGAAAATTATGGAACGCATCCATAATTAAGGAAAAGTCCCAGTAAAATGTATCTACGTCTGGACACACACAAAATTTGTTATTATTAATTTCTGAAATGCTTTTTTTATTACAACATTGTAATTTAATTATATTCGAAGATTACAATTAAATCAATATTATATTTAAGAAAGCATTTATTTGAAATTCGTGATAATAAATTATGTGAAAAAAATACATTCTGGAAAAAAGCTGGTAGTGTTGAAAAGAATATTAGAATCGTAAAAATAGTAGAATTCATCATAAATTATGATTCATTAAGTTCGCCATTTTAGTATAAAGTTCCTTGAATTCAATTTGATTTTGAGATCTCTGCAATATCAACTATCGTTAAGACTCGATTTTTCATTATCAGCATTATTTAGTTAACAACTTATGGTTTAGATTGAATTTTACTTCGCTTGATGATAATGTAAAAATTTTGTTTTTCTAACTATGATTAGATTATTACTCACTATAAATCAATGGTTTTGTTTTTGGTATAATAAGTTTTATAATAAGTTTTATAAGTAAAAACTTGTTATAACATTTATAATAAAACTGCAATACAATAAAAAAATATTTATTGAAAAATGCTTTTGCATACAATTTCTATAATAATTATATAACATTATTATTAGATACATTTATTTTATATAAAAGTCTTACATATGATGTATATAAAAATAGATATTACAACTATTATCATAAAAATCTATATGTCTATAAATAGTAATCAATCTTTTAATCTTTCTCTCTTATAATATTTCTAATATATATTATATGATTTAATATTATATTTAGCAATTTAATTTATATTTAGCGATTTTTCGAGAATCCTAATTATATGATAATAAAGGATTTTTGATATCATTAAATAATAAATACAATATTTATAAGTAAGAGTCTAACATATAAATTTATATACGAGAAGTTAGACTCTTACTTGCTCTATATTGTATTTATTACCAATTATATGATATTAATTTAGTTTAATTAGCTAATGTAAGTGGAATTTTTAGAAATTATCCATTACAATTAAAATATTATTTGCGACTCGTCGCAATTTATTCTCATCAGCAAACGAACCAATTGTTCATATACTTCACGAATGTATAAACGATTCGTCACTGTCATTTAATTATTTCGCAATATTACCTAAAATCAGTCAATTTTTGTGGTGAAATCAGTATCACTTCGCAGTGTAATACTTCGCTTTTACAAAGGGCATTCTCGTCACGGTACCCTTATACGTTTTCCCTCGAACTTCGACCAATATTCCGCCACCGTATTGCGCTAAATCCGGTGGCATGTATCCCATAGCGATCGGCCGGCCCAAGGTCGGACTTGGTCCACCGGAAGTGACGCTGCCCACACGCTCACCTTCCGGCGTTAATATGGGCGCGCCTTCCCTGGCAGGTGGTCCTTGACCCAGTAAGAGCCCAACACGTTTCTTCGTCGTGCCCGTCTTGATCTGCGAAAGTATTCGCTGTGCGCCTGGAAAGTTCGCCTCTGCCCTTCGTCGTTTCGCTATGAGAAAGAGAGAAGATCGATATTTTGTAAAACTGCGATAATTCGCGTTTCGCGTGATAAAGTTTGAGAAGATTAAATAGGAGCAATGGAACTTCGTCGCTATTTAAAAGTGTTTAGAAGCGTTTAAAAGAGTAATTATGTTCAGATTCATGATCTTTACGAGACCATAGTATTACCGACTAGCCATGTAAGGGCAGCTTCGATTGGTGTGGTGTCCTCGTTGATATCGTGACCGTACAGACAAAGTCCAGCCTCCAATCTGCGAAAATAATTAGAAAAAAATATTAACAATTATAATTTATTATTATTTTTTCTTATACTTCATTATAAACATATTAATAGTTTTATTTTATTATATAGTTATACTTTGATATATTACTTGTTATTTACTTAAATCTTCTTAAATCATTTACACATATTGACATATTGTTAATTGCACGCTCAAAAAATATTGTTTTAAGACATGATATATCCGTTTTCTATACTAATTTACCTTAGGCTATCTCTGGCGCCTAAACCGGCCAGCTTCACGTCAGGAATCTCTAAAATCCTTTCGACTAGATTAATTGCGTCATTCGCAGGTACCGAGATTTCAAATCCGTCCTCTCCGGTGTATCCACATCGCGAGATTCTAATGCGACTGCCTGATACTTCAGTTTTGACGCTATTCATAAATTTTAGGCTTTGAAGATCTATCTTTACCAATGATTGGAGGACCGTTTCCGCTGTGGGACCTTGAAGCGCTATGAGCCCTTGCTCTAGGGGATCCAAAAAGTCGATATACACGTCTTTACCAACCTTTTTGAAATCATCCTGAAAGCAGAGGAGCTTATTTTCATTGTATATTGATTGCCAAAATGTGGAGCGTTCAAAAATTTTTACCTGACGCTCCAAAAGAAGTCGACTATCTTCGTCCCGTCTTCCTGCGTTAGATACCACAAAGTATTTGTCTTCATCGTCTTTGGTGATAATGAGATCGTCTAAAATTCCACCCTTACTGTTGGTGAAGACTGTCAAAGTCGCGGCACCTCTACTTAAATTCTTGAGGTCACACGTGGTAAGTGATTCCAAATATTCTCCGGCGTCTTTACCAGAAACGCACGTCTGCAGCATGTGACCAACGTCGAAAAGCGACGCTAACGATCTGGTGTGCAGATGAGACACTGCAATCGCCTCTCGATATTGTACCGGCAGTAGCCATCCGGCAAAATTGACGATTTTGCCTAAACACATTTAGAATAATTTATTTATAAATTCGTATGAAATGAGATAAGTGACTTTCTCAATTATTACATATTTTCTGGATTACATGATTTCTTAAAAATCACAGTACTAAATATCATAACAATTATCATAAAACGCATCCCGGAAAAGTTATCTTATGGTATTTATTTATTCGCGAGCATTTCTGTGCGATATAATTTGGTATAGATTGAAAGATATTATATTTAATTTAATATTGATAATTGAATCAGAGAGATTTGCAACTTGCCTTGCTTTTCCACATGAAGATCGTAAAGACAGGTCTTGCGAGCTTCCTTGATAACCGACGTTGATGACAGCCGACGATTTTCCCGGCGTGTCGTTTCGGCAGCTGCATGAGGTATCGTGGAATCGATCAAACAATTCGAACGCGACGTCGAACTACCACTAACAATAAGTCTTTCCTTGACCTTCGACAATGTAGCGACGCTGCAGGTGTCACGTACACTTCCCAAGGTATTTAGACATTTCTCGAGATTGTCGCAGATGATGAATTTGTCGCGAACGACGAAACGAAGCATGATGTTTCTTTCTTAATGCTTTGTCATTCACTAACTTGAGTAATACCGCGTAACTCAATGGTAAGCTGCTCTGTTGAGGTTGTGATGACCCCGCGTGATATTTGCTATCAGACTCGGATGTAGTTTCGAAACTTAAACGTTCAAGCGTTTAAATGTTTTAACAAGAAGATAATCTTATCACCATGCAATATATCATATCTTTCTAAAAAATTTAATTACTCAAGTCGTTTATAGTAGTGTCATTAATTTGTTAGAAAAAGTTTTAAAATCAATGTTAGATATTATTCTCTATTACTTATGTGAACCCTTGTGATATAAATTAATCTTTTTTTTTATTTTGAAAAATTTTGGACGTTATAAAATAATAAAATGTTTATAAAATAATAAAATGAGAGAAAGCAATGATGAGAGAAGTTTATTCTGTAATGTGTTTTCTGGGAAAACATTATGCAAAATTGATGAAGTAAGCCGTGTCTGCAAGTGTTTAACTACTCGATATCGTTACATGCTATAAATTACCACATTTCTGTTTACTCCTCTTGTTATCAGCTGGCAGTTAATTCTATCTCTATGTACGTAAAACGGGTGATGATACAAACTACAATCACGTAATAAATAAAACTATTAATGATTATGGGAAATTATTGTAGGTAGTCACAAGACTTGGAATGCTTATTAAATTTTTATTGTACCACGTAATAATAATAATAATAATATTAATAATAATAATAATCATGATCATCATCGCAATAATAAATTGTGATAATAATGACAATAAGAAATGGTAGTAATAATAGTAATAATCATTTATCATCGTAATAATAATAGTTTCGTAATAATAATAATAATAATAATAATAATGATACTTCATCATCGTCGGTAATAATCCAATGACAAATGTCAATATTTATATAGCGTGTCGAACGGAGAAACGATCTTAAAAAACGAAGATAGTATCAATGTTCGTTCGTACATTTTGTTTTTTTAGCTTCCGCCGTTTTTTATCTTCTCGCTCGCTCTCTTTAGGATCTCTTCTACCTCTCGCTCTCGCATCTTCCACACGCGCATTCTCACTCGACTTCGCTTCCTCTTTTATTTAATCTTTTTTTTTTTCGCTTTTAATCTCCCCTTTTCTCTCACACACACGCACACTTTCTCCCTCTGTCTCGTGTCTTACACAATTGATGCAAAATGTCCCTACACAGTCCGACGAATGTGTGTGTGTGTACGTTTTCCCGGTTATTCTCTTTAAATCAATCCTCACGATCGCATTTTGCTCGACGCTTTCCTCATTTTTTTTCCACCATTCCTCCTCGAAATTCGCTAGATTTCTTTTTTTTCTTTTTAAATCCTTGCACGTGTTGACACATTCACTCACACTGGTAAATCGGTTTGGTAGTG
>NW_017299871.1:1783733-1803831 GCF_001594075.2 Trachymyrmex cornetzi | reverse complement strand
GGGGGGGGGGGGTGGATGTTCGGTGGCGGTGGAGTGGTGAGGGTGAAAAAACGGGATATATCCGCGGGATTTGTACCGCACATGAGGATATGCTGTAATCAGGCAGATGATTGCAGGGGAGGGGCTTGGGAAATTGCAATACTGATGAGAAGAACAGATACGTTGCGGTGAAAAAAAATAAGGCGTCAACGACGTCTCGGATCCGTCGATCGATGAGATAATTTTGTTTTTTTTTTATCCCCTCCCTCTTTCGATCGCTCTGTGATATTTAACCGAACGGATTATTCGTGAGAAACTCATTCTCGATCGAGGGATGCAGACGTCGCGATACCATGAGCGTCGGAGAAAATCTAACAACGATCTACGATCGCGAGGGAAGAACTGAAACTGTGATAGTGCGATCTGTGCGCTCTACAGAGAAAGTATAATAACTATATGTTGCCTCGTGTTTCTACGCGATTTTTGTTTCCGCTGTTCCGACTGAATTTCTATTGTTTTTTTGTTTTCTTATTGAACCTGTAATTTTTGCTTTGCTTCGATTTGTAACTATTGCTGTCCGAGCTACTTTTGCCTCCTGTCTCCTCTCCTCCTCACCGTTCGAGTCCATCTAGCGCGTCGATCTGCCGGCAAAAAATTTTCCCAAATCTGGGCCCGTCCAGCATTGGGATCGGACCCGAGGCACTCGTTCTGGTTGTCCGAAAGTCGCTCGATCGCGTATCGTTCCGGCAGGATCGTCGCGCTGAAGAACACGTTCGCACGTCTCGTACGCGTTGCGTGTGTTGGTTCATGTATGTACGTACATACGAACATACATACATACATACATACATATATGTATATTTTTATATATAGATATATATTCGGCTATTTGCTTTCTTTTGGTCCTGGTACAAAGGAAACGAGAATCACTCTCTCTCTGTCTTTCTCTTGTTTTTTTTTTTTTATATATATCTTTCGGAAGAAAAATTTCGCGATTTCGAAAAATGGAAAGAAGTCGCCCGTTTCGTGTAAATTTTGAAAGATCCCGAAAATTCACGTTCTCAAAAAACTTTTTGCTCTTGCGTTTCATTCGGCCATGACTTGATTTTTCTATTGACTTTTTACTGGAGGGGAGGGGGACTCTGTTTTGTTGCCTGTCGACATGCAATGTGCAATCACCATCGAGAAATCTCTCTCTCTCTCACACACACACGCACACGTTCTTTCTCTCTTTCTTTCATACTGTCTCGCGCGCTTTCTCTCACTTACACTCCCTATATGTATACCTCGAGTTCGATAATTTCGTCTAAAATTCCATTTTCGCCTTAACTATACACAATAATCATAATATATAATAATAATAATAATAATCACGATTCGAATACATCATCGATCATTTTTCCGAATATAGATACAATAATTTCTTATTTTTCATCGTCTTTCTATCGCCTTGCTCTCTCGCGCGCTCTCTTTCACACTCTCTCCCTCTCTTTCTCTCTCTTGCAATTACATCTTGCAATAATAATCGTTTAGATCGTCGTATATCTATACATATACATATACATATACATATATATATATAATTTATAAAATGAAAATAGGTACAATTTTGGACGCTTTTCTTCGTCGAAAAAACGCTCCGAAAATTTTATTTTCGCTTAATAATGCCCATCGGTTGCGATTCTAGTCCACTTGGTAGTAAAATTTTGTTTATTCTCCTATCTCTCACATGCATTTATATCCCATTTTCGCTTACTTAATTTCTTTCTCTCCCTCTATATATATGTCATTCATTCTCTCATTCTCTCGATTTGTTTCCTTACCAGCAAACACACTCATCGATGCATTTTTTTTTTTTTCCATTCGCTCAACTTATCTTCCAACGTTTCAGTCGCAGGCAAACTCTTGCACTTTCATTCACAAAATTGCAGCGATAGTCGCCCTCGCGATATATATCTGCCTTTCCGCCGCTAATTTCTAAAAAAGACCTTAAATTTAGGCTGGCCGATCGCGTGCTTCCGGAATCGACGAGCTTCCGTTTGCGCTTACGAAGGAACGAATTACACAATCGGGAGCATTTTTCACATGATTACCGCGTATTTACAATTTAACTGCGGATCAAATTCCTTCATTCGTCTCCCGTCATTAACGATCCGAGCCATTAATTACGAATATCGTAGTCGCGTGAAAGGTCGTCCAGCCGGAAGTCGTGAGGCACGAAGAATTTATTCTCGCTTATAAACTTCTTTTCCTTTCGCTTATCATCGATCTACACGCCCGCGAATCGGCTTCGCGATCTTGTCGAAATGATCTCCGTAATTCGAGTCTCTTTATTAGACGTAGTTCCTCAAATGTCTTGCCGTATATAAATATGATCTTTTTTTTTATCGCCGTAAAAGACTTTGTATCTCACAGATAAAATTTCATTTCATGTATTATAATTTTCTCAAAGAATTTGGAATTTTGTGAGAAAATTTTTGCGCGAAGATCACTTTCACCAAGCGCCAAGCCGACCCGCTCCGCAGACATTAACATCTAACAATCTTAATCCTCGATTGTAAGCCTAAAGGATGTTTCAAGGATCGGATCTTTTCCCATCCTCGATCTCGCGTTTATTACAACTTTTTCTTGCGATCATCGATCGTGCAGTGTTCAATGGCGTCTATGCGCGAGCGCGCATCGCGATGCGCATAGACGCGTGCGTTTTTATTGGATTTATTACTTACAATCTAATTACACATCGAAAGTAATGTCGCAGTAATGCTCCAACGTGGAGTCCATTTTGATATGTTCGAGAGAATCGCGATGTCTCGTCGAGGCCTTTTCTCGCATTATATCATTCATCGAACGCGTGAAAATTTAAGAAAATTCCTTTGAAAAAATATTTGTGTAGCCGAAATGGTTATTATTTCTGTCGAAAGTATTGTTTTTGGATTGCTAGAGAAGACCTCGACGAAGCGTCGTGTACTTTTTTCTAACAAATTTTGCGCCGCAAAATCAAGCACATCTTTCGAGCGTCCTAAACATGGAGCATGATAATATGATTGATCGACAAGAATTGAGCATGTTTCTCGGCTAAAGAGAGTAATAACGAAGGGCGAACTGGACCGGGGGAATAAATCGGGTTGGTATCTCACATTTCGATCGGACATAAGAATAACGACTTTTCGAAACCAAAAGGAGCTTGGTGCTCGAGAGATTCTTTCCTCACGATCCTGTTCACCCGTCGTCGCTATGCCTGGAAAGGTAATTGACGATCGACCGATCGACCAAAAAGATTGATTCCAGTAGCTGTCGATACACGCTAGTTTTGAATTCTCATCGAACACTGCCCACGTACGCGAGACGGAATCAAGTCGTCGCGTACGTGGTAGGGAAAAGACTAGATATTTTTTTTACCGAATTTCGAATTTTCCTTCCACGCGTGCCCGGAGCTCCTTCCATCACACAGAAGCACCCTTTCGTTTCATCGACGTATTATCATTATCATCATCATCAACAACAACAAAAAGAACGTTCCTAGAGATACGCATCCGTTTGTAATGCGTTTTCGTGCAAAAAGGCTCTCGCGATTTCACAATTTGGATCTCGCTCTTCCACCGTTAGTCGCAATCATCGACCATTCTCGTTATCTCGTAGATATTAAATCTTCACATCGTAATCATCAATGAGACATCCTACACAATGCGGAACTTGCTCGTAACCGAAAGAGATTGGTATGAATATAATTGTATGACATGCTTCCTCCTTACTCTCTATCTCTTTCTCCTTCTCACTACATAGTACTTGTGCTTTAAGATAGCTTTTTTTTTTTATTTCCGTACTTCTTTTTCGCGCGTCGATTATTTCCGAAATTCGAAATTGTATGTACGTAGCTCGCGACGTGCATTGGTGCTTTGAGGATCCCATAGCTTCTCTAATTGCAACCAGAACGCGACCAGAACAGCAGAAGAAACCGTTCTTCTCGCTTCGACATTCTTCGTCGCGTTCTGGTTCCTTTAGCTCGTCATCGCACCTTTCGGACATTAATCCTCCATCGAAACATCTCAAATCGCGCACACCGCTCTCCGTCTCGATCGATTAACTCCGTGTTTGCTCTCGCTGCACATTAATTTAACAATGAAATTTTCGAACGATCAAGATATAACAATTAATTATTCAACAATATATCATTTTATATCGTCGCATGAAATGTATGATGAAATGTGTACAAACAGGTGAAAAATTTTTTTTTGTACCATGTAACACTTTCGAGAGATCCTAATTTCGAATTAATTCTAAGTCTAAATTTTATTAATTAGTGAATGGAGATGATGATTAATGAGATTAATATGACAGCGCGCTAACTAAACGAAGCGCGTTCGAGACGAAGAGGGCAATCGAAATAGTTATTTCGCCGATCGACAATAAGGGACGCATCAAGAGTCGATAGCGATAACTAATAATAGTGGTAATAGTATAACTAATAGCATTAATTGATAATAACTAATAGCGTTAACTAATAACGAATATCGCCGGGTGTACGAACGCCGGTTGTATCGAGATCAATGTAACATTAATTTCGCCTTCGATCACATATATATTTTTGTATACTTAGAAATATTCCGAAGTATCGAATTTGAGTGTATCCAAAATGTCGATACATCGAGCGATAAGTGGGAAGATTTTCTAAGAGTATCCCTCCATGTTTGCGAGTTAAAGCGTTCGTACGCCCGGTATTCCATCGACAAGGTATAATAGTAGGTAACGATAAAATTTAATAAATGCACGTGTCCTAAACTCCATGTGACAATCGTCAGCGTATTTTAAAGATTCGACATGTTATCCTGCCTCTCTCTCAGGCAAAAGAAGCCGTCGTCGATCGCGCACGCGCGAGGAACCGCATATATACGAAAGATGAATTACGAAACAAAAAAAAAAAAGAATGTGAAGAAGGGAACTAATCACGGTCGAATTGACACAAAGAGAACTAGACATGTATCACATCGATTTACCTAATGTACCATACGCGAACGAGGACAGAACAGTTTACAACACGGATTCTAATACATACAATGTTGATAATAATATAATAATAATAATGTTATAATAATAACATATAATATATAACATAATATAATAATAATAATAATAGCGACGTACTAATATTTCCTAGCGACAGCGGTAGCAGTGTAATAATAGGAGTGATGGTGGTGTTGGCACTATATGCTATTATGTAATAGTTGTGGCAGGCTAAGATCGGGAGCACAGACTCTTACATACCGCATAACACGTAATGCATAAGAAATCCAACCAATCAGAGTTCTTTACTTCATGGAAAGGAAAGAAACGAAGGACGTTGATTGGTATATTTTCTTATGTTTATTACTTGTTATGTGTTATGCAAGAGTTTGTGCTCCCCCCGCTTAAGTCTGCGTGAATGTATGCGTCTAAGGCATGAGAGAAAAAAAAAAGGAAGATCGTAACAAAAATAAGAATGGAGTTGACTTAAATTTAACATGACCTACGTCTCGGCGGACTGTGATTAATTTTTTTATAAATCAAGGATACTCAATCTACATGAATAGTAACTAAAGAACCGTAGTTTTGTATACCATTGTGTGTGCGTGTGTGTGTATGTATGTGTGTATGCGCACGTGTGCGTGCACGTGTACAAGTTGACCTACTTTACTTCAGGATGAGTGCAGCTCGAGTGTGGGGCCGCGTTAACTAATGTAACGGCTACGCTTAACAAAGTAATTAATTAATATAATAGGCAGTAACTAATCGTAAAAATCTCTAGCTTGCTTCATCGTTTTTAAACCAATTCTGACTAGCAAACGTAACTCGACGAGCTCGCTCGCCGAACGCCGCGTTTCCCGCCACGCTCGTTTTTTTCCCCTCTTTTCCCTCCCCCTCCCCCCCAAGCCTTTCTCTAACCGATTATTGTTTCTCATTAAATAGGAACTCTCTCATAGCGAGACCGAAAGTAATCGTCACGTAGAGACTAAAAGCGTGGTCTTCAACAGTAATCTCGCGGTTCGGCGAACGAAAACGTTGCGAAGAGACGATTGAGGAGTACGTATAATGGGACATGGAAGAAATAAAATTCAATCCTCGCGACTCGTCGATTCGAACGAGCTTGATTTTCCCCGCGGCGACGTCGGATACGTGTAAAAATGAGATCGAGATTAGTCCCCGTACTCTTCGCCTTCTAAACGAGGAAAGTGCACTGGTGTACATAAAAAAAAAGGGGGGAAAGGAACGTAGAATTTGAATAATAACTTCTACGCGACGCACGCGATACACATGCGCGATACGCAAATAAAAAGAAAAAAAAAAAGATCAAGAAAGCGAGAGTCGAATTCGAATATACCTAAGCGTGAAGAAAAACGAAGGAAAAATACGTATAAATCTCAATGAACGACAATTCATCTCCGTCTTTCTCAGTCGTGCGATATCACGCGCATAACTAAAAAGAAAAAAAATAACAAACATAATGAAAACCAATCTCGCGCGATCGTTAACAACAATAAAATTTCGATGCCTAATTGTCTAGATAATAATAATTATTATTATTATAGTAATAATAGTAATAATAATAAAGGAAGAGAGGATTCAAATTTCCATAACGCGGTATCTCGTGTTCCGTTTTCTACCTTCGTACATAAATATTTATTTGCTAAGTAACATAGTCAGTCACTTAATGAGAGTGTAATTTGTATGTACGCGTGTTTCGTGTATACGTGTGTAATTAAAAAGAAAAGGAGCCGCGTGAAGAAGGAAAAGAAAAAAAAAAGGAGAATCTCGAAACGTGGCTTCTTTTCCCTTACTACCGCTTCTCGTCGATTTACTTAAGAATTATTATTTTGTAACATATTATGGCTTCGACGATCCGAACTTTAAATCGAGGCATTGCGCGCTTCCTGGATTTTTTTCTCTCTCTCTTTCTCCCTTTCCTTTCTCTATAAAATACGCCTCCAATTGCCCTCTGGCAATCTCATTGTAATAATAATGTAATTAATAACTAATAGTAATTATAATAATCGTAGGTTAACCGCGGTATCGAAAGGCTGGGGCTCGCTTGACGGGCTCTCGACGTTTTCGATTTTACTTCTTTTTTTTTTTTTTAATCCATTTTATCTCTTTCCAAGCTTTTCGCGTTGTCTTCGCCGATCGAGGATCGGATTGTCTTCGAGCGAATCGAAACGTACGTGCGAGATCCCGCCCGGCAGCCTCGCCGGGAAAGCGTGAGGGTGGGTATTTTTAATATGCAAAAGGAAAAACTCGACGGAACAACAACAATCGAAGCTTCATGAAAGATCCATTCGCACCGTACATTCATCTTTTTTTGCTTTTTGAAAGTTTGTCGTTTTTGCTTATACAAGGATCGGCCCGGATCCTGGCCGGCGGTTTGACACAACGAAAAGAGGCTACGTTTTGTCAGCAACGCGGATATTTCCTCGTGTACGGTCCCGCCACCCCGCCGATTCCACAGATTGCGTCTCCAGCATCGTATTTCGATTTCCTTTTTTCCTCTTTTTTTTTTTTTAATTCATCGATTTCCTGTGTTTCCCTTAATCTCTTCTCTGTGCGCCGAATGAAATACGCGCTCGCGCAATCCTATGGAAAGTTTCTCCCTCTCGAGCCTCCTTTCTCTCTCTCTCTCTCTCTCTCTCTCTCTCTCTTTTTGTCTCCCCCTTTCTTTCTCCTCGCATTAAATAAGTACCGATTTCGCCTGTCCGAGTTGACACCCGTCTCGGCTTTGTACCCTCTTTTGACTAGAATTGAATTTCGAACGGAGGATCGCTTCCTCTCTATTGCGATCTTCTCGGAGGCTCGAGATCGTTTCCTCCCCCCTTTCTTTCCTTCTTTTTTTTTCTGTCGAACGATGCTGGCCGGCGGGACCGGAAGTGCGTCGGTGTGTTTGCCCAAAAGGGGACTTCGACCAAACTCAATCGATACCATTAAACCTGCACGCGCATCCTCGTCGCGCTCTTCAGCGCGAGAAGATCGTGCAGATGATTCGCACGCTTTTAGAATCGCCTTCGTCGCAACGAGGCTGCGCGTCGAAAATTAACGATAACTTGCGCTGTATTACTCGGTAACTAACTTCACGTAAAAGTCTGAATTCTGAAACTTAACGTTCGCTTTTTTCAGAGTCGAGATTGAGTCGCGTTCCGTTCCATTATCGAGATGAACCGTCAGAATAGCATCAGGGTGATCATTTTCGTAAAAAATTTTGTCAAAATTTTGAGAAACGGTTCTCGAGGATATAGAAATAAATCGGTGATTTCTCCATAACAACTCCAAAATTCTTTTTTATCAAAAATAAAAGGGTTTGCTTATTCCGGTTTTTAATCATGATATCTTTTAATTTTTTTTTTCTAACGAGGAACGGAGCGCTACTACCACTGAACTCGCAACCAAGTTTATCGCGAACGGACGTGAGACAACATTGTACATGGGGGATGAGTGGTTGGGGCGGTGGGTGAAGGGGATGCTTTGTTCCTGCGGGAGCGTGATGAGGTGGATTGGTTCGCCGGTGGGGACGGGTGGTGGGGTATTTTGTATTGTGTAGAAAAACAACGCTGTAAGTGAAGTAACTCAACGTTGCACTTGAAAGACCAATAAAGTAAAAGGGGTGCGGGACACCTGAACACGCGTTACCCGAACGCAGTCACGATCTTGTCGAGCGGGTTGAAACAATCCTGAAGTCGAACAGCTGATCGTCCGATCACCGGAAGAGCCGGACAGGCTTTCCAGAGTCGTCGGACTCGATCGTTTTCTTTTTCTTTTTTTTTTTCCACGGCGGATAATTTCGATCTGGAATCCGGGCTCGCGTGTTCAGGTACCCTCCGATCCGCATCCGAGTCCCAAAGTCCCTGCTCGTTGATCTCCGTAGTGAGTGCCTTCGCGATTTCTTTATTGGATAGAGGCGGTGCGCGCGGTACGCGCGGCGCTACCGCTCGGCCCTTACTTATATACTGGAGTACGTGTAATTAATAATTATTCATGTGTGTATGCGGTACGGTTAACTGTTAATTAAGTCATCTTGAATGATTACTGTAATTAATTAATTGTTATCAGTTAGTTAAATATGGCTCCACCGTGCAATCGTCTATCTCTCTCCTTCTTTCTCCAGCTATTTCTCCCACCTTGCGTCCTATCTTCGTCAGCTCACTCTCTCGCGCCTACCTCAGAGTATACAACGTACACGTTGGCTAAACTACAGACACTTAGTACACTTATTATCATATTTATTTGTTAAATGTCGATTGAATTGTGAAAGGAAAGGTTGCGAGCGACCGGTTTGGTAAGATTGGGAGATTTTTTTTGGAACTTTGCTTTTAGAATAGATTTTTTTTCTCGATAGTATGATCGAATTTCTTTTTGTACCGGTCGTTCGAGGGCCAAAAAATCGAGTTAAAAGTCGTTTGGGGGTAGAAACGTTTAGCCGAACGGTGGATCGGGACGGGTGAGGTTTCGGTAGGAAGTTGCGCACGAAATGAATCCGGTATACTTCCGGTCGTGCCACTACCCGATTAACGGTAGATGGTGTACGACAAGATTCTGCAGACACTGAAAAAGACCACGTGCTTCCCGTATACTTACTTATTTAACTGTTTAACTGCGGTACACTGTGATTACTGTCCTACTATAGCACTACTAATTGTGAGTTATACTTGAGAACTGTCTGTTTACTGTAACGGAAAACCCTGACGAAGGCACCCACTCAGCGGACAATATACTGGTCATCTCACACATTCTCGTGTTCCGTCTTTTTTTTTTATACCGATTCACAGTTATATGGTAAATTCGCAACTTTTTCATATTTATAAGTCCACAATTTCGTCTGTCTTTTGCGCGGTTATCTATTTCTTTCCTTTTTTTTTCAGTTTAATGCCAAATAAACGGACTCGGCCTTTCACCTCGGACACGCATGCGGGGGGTTGATTGGGTTCAGGTTAAAAGAAACACATTCTCCTGAACGGAAGTATGAAGAATATTTTGAAAAGAGTATCGCCTCGCCACGGGAAGACCACACGGTATGATCGAGCCAATCGAATACGATCGGACACGTCACGTTCGCATGATCTGTCCGTGACGAGACAGCGCGATGGGTCCGTACGCTCGTCGCCGTCGACCGTTATCAATTGTGTGAATTGTGGGGATCATGGCAGTCGCTACTTCTTCACGACTTCGATCGATCATAAGGTTTAGAGTCTCTGGATGCTCTCCATTCCCGGTGTTTTCCTACTTTTTCTTTCCCATCCGCTTGGGGTAGCCGAGATAAACATCCACATTTTCGTTACACATCCAACGCCAAACATAACATCTGATTCTCATATTCCTTTCATTGGCACTGAAAGCCACTTTCAGAGATAAGAATCAAATAGATAGTCTGATGTCTAATGTTAAAAGTACCAAGAATATGGATTAGAATAAATTGAATTTTGATTGCCGAACGTCGTATTTAGACGCCAAATTTCCAAATCGGATTCTCTCGGCTACCTCGATTGTTTCGATCTGCCAGGAACCTCGGAATTTTGCCGGTTTGCCAAATGTTTTTCGCGGTCGTTGAAATCTCCATCATATCTGTCTCTCGCGCGTTTTCCCCGTTGACTCGCCGCCATCATCTCTCTCGAAGTTCTCTCTCTGGGGCCAGGACGAACGCGTGTGCGATGTGAGGTCGAATCGACTCGCCGAACGACGGAACCCACCGCCTTAACAACTATGGCTCTTTCATTTATATAGTGGACATTTAAACAACTTATTCCGGTTTTTAATCACGGAGGCTCGGTCAGGGTCACCGCGTGAAGACGCGAATGCCGCCGAGGCGCTCGCACTGCTAGACTGTCGGTTTTATCATATGCTGCGCACTTACGATACACACTGCCGCGAATAATATGCACATACGTCGTACGTCGTGCCGTTGCCCCCAACAAATATTGCCGCACAATCTCAGCTGCACTGCAAAATCCTTGCGCCAGGCGCACGTGCGCGCGCGCGATCGTACGTGATATATATTCGCGCGTCGTGAGATTATTTCATTAAAAAATTAAAACCCGATCAAAAACAAACCAACGGTTTTTGCTTGTAAAGCCGCACTCGAACAACGGCCCTTATGCAATTGCCGCTGCCACATTCCTCTTAGTTATGTGTTCCTTATGTGGTTATTACACCTTTTGTGATTGCGTCTCGTGGAACAGGGGTCTCTCGGTGGCATCCAAGGTGCCTTACTCTCTCTCTCTCTCTCTTTCTTGCTCTCTCGCTTTCTCTCTCTTTCTCGCTCTCTTTCTGTCTCTCTCGATCAAAGGGCTTTGAACTTCGTTTTGAACTTCATTCGCCACTTTGTCGCATTTCTTTAAATCTTTCTCTCACTCTCTTTCACTTGCCATCGACTCTCATTGACAAAATTCTCTGGCACCTCGCCACCTGTCCGTTGTCGGGACTTAGCCCGACGAAGAGGCCGCCCACACGTCACATCCGGGTACTCTTGTGTCAAGTCCGGGACGTGTTTTGGGCGTGCGCACTCGCGCGTGTCTCACGCGAGTACGCACGCACCGTTCATCATCGGTACTGCATCCAAACGTATGCCAAAGGCCGCGAAATTTTGCTGCGTTTATACATATCACGTAGCACTACCAGCACAAACGCGTGTGCTGTTATCATCCACGAATTTTGCTCTTTCTTCTGAAATTACCGTGAAAAATCGACAACGTTTTCCAACGGTGCCCGAGAAGACGCGTCTCCATCTAAAAAGCAGACTTTTTTTTTTCTCTCGCGAGAAAAAAGCCGGAGACTCTTCTTAGGTGGATCGGCGTTTTCTGCACGACACGCGTAAAAATATAATGTTATCATGGGGCCGAATCATATCTTTTCAAAAATTCTTTTTTAGGCAATTTACAAAATTAATTGGCTTTACATATCCGTAGCGTGTGTAATTGAGTGTAGACAAGTGTGCTTAAAGTGTATATAAGGTGTGTAAAAACTGTGTACTTGTACTGTGTACATTATGTGGGTGAACACGCGCGCACGCACGCACGCATGCACGCGTGCTCATGTATTGAGAACTGTTTGAGCGCGCGGGGTTGCACGCTCGTGGACCAGGGCAACTTTGCTTTAACTTGTGTGTCGTTTGGGAGCGCGTGGTATACGCGCTCGTCTTGTGGGGGGGTGTCCTGTTTGCGTTGGTTTCTGTCACTGTTGTTACACTGTACTTGTTCCTTGGCGAGAATACCAATTCTACCGCGGCCGCGAGCGCGTTCGCGCGCGCGTATCCGCGGATTTTTCGTTTGATTCGTGAAGGTCGAGTCGTATTTGTAAGTGTGTATGCGCTGGGAGTATGCACCAGCGCATCCGGGCTATGGCACTTTTTAGATTATTTAAACATTTAGCAAATTTACATGAAAGAGATTAAGATTATGGTAGGGCCGATTTTGCAGGCGACGTCGCGCGGTGGATTTTCTTCATTATTATATATATATATATACCTTTTCGTATATATATTTATTATCATTATTATTACCATTGTGGGCCTCTTTTCGACTACTCGCTAGTCGTGTTTCCACGAGTGGACTACGGTCGGGCGCTTATGTGTCTTCGGGTCGTCCGTGACGCCTCGGGGCTTTCCTCTCCGGATTCTCCCGTCGTTAGGCGCTTGTGAGCCTCCATCTCCTTTTGTATCTCGTGTAGCTGCTCACACGCCGCTCTCTTGTCTTCCTCGTCGTCTTTATGCGGCTCGCCGCCTCTCTCGCGACGAAGACGGACGACCCAACCGTCTCTTTAGATTTTCCACGGTCTTTCGCGTTTTATCCGCTTCCGCTTTATGACCGCGAGGCACGTCTTGTGTCGCGGCTCGCGGACGCCCGTGTATGTCCCGCCGTCTCCTCTTCTCCTACGTCGTCGTAGGGCCCGAAAATCTCACACGGGCGCGTTTGCGCCACCGGCCCTCTTACGAGTTACGGGCATATGTAAATCAATATATTTGTAAATTATTTTTTTTGTGCTTTTTTTCGCGGGGTGACCCGCATTTTTTTATTATTACTTTTCTTTATCTTTATCCTCGCTTACTTCTCAGTTGATTACAGAACATACACTACTAGATCTATTGTTTAACGCGCTTGTGTGTGTTTTTTTTTTTGCATTACCTTTCGTTTAAATTTAAAATTATGGTACACGTTCGCGGGGCACGGGCCGGCGCCTCGGGAATTTTTCCTTCGCGAAGATGTGTTATTTCATTGCAATCGGGGGGGAAGGTTGGAAACCATCCCGCCGATCATTACGCTTGTCGCTTTACTAATTAAAAAAAGCAACCCTCGGCGCACGGCAGGATGCACCGGTCGAAAACAGTCGTCTGTCAATCGTTTCATGATCGCGATTATCATGAAGGATCTCGACGTGGTAGTCGTGGTAGTGTTTTGTATTGTTGTCGTTGTTGTTTTATTAATTTTTTTTTTGTGATGGTGATTTGGTGGTAACTAGTAACCGCTCTGACCTTTCCATCCTTCCGTTTCTTATTTCGCTCTTTTGCGCTCTTACTACCTGTTTCGTGCACCGTTCTTGATATCTCTCGACGCTCGATTAAGGACCGTGAAATGAAATTACGATTCACTCGAAAGTCGTTAGATAACTCGCGAATTTTCAAACGAGAATTTACTTCGCGCTTCAGCCGCGCGACACGTGCTAACAGCTTCGCCTAACTAAATCCTATTCATTCGCTCCATCGTCCATTCTCAAACTCACCGAAATTGACTGACATCCCTTTTTGCTTTAAACAGATTTTCAAATTTCTATCAATTTTGCATCCGCTCTCTTCTAGATTTTCTCACGTTTCTTTCATTCTTAATTTTGTGCAGCACGCTCGCATCTTTCGCACCAGAAGCGCTACAAACTTTTTTACCATACTATTTATTATATGTTTCATTGTTCGCGATTTCTTTTATTAACCGAAAAACAATACGCGATGTTTTATCGATGGAAATTTTCTGAAAAATCGATCCCTAAGGTGTTGGGTGGGCGTCGAAATGTGCGACGATTGTGTTTTAGATGTTTTCCTATCGCTGTACAATCCATCGCAATGCCGTGTAGTGTAAGTGTTGGTGTGTAAGTGTATTAGTGTCGTGAAAAAAAAAATTTCCCGATCGGTGATGCCCGAGAGACAGCGAACGCTCCCGCACGCGATCCTTCCTCGGGGATGTAAAATCCACCCTTCAGGGTGGTGGCGAGGTCAGGACGGCGGAAGCGATCGCCAATCGTCGTGGGCACGCGCCGACAACGAACAGAAGCTCTGGTTCGATAAGAAACGATTATCGTTGGTTGCGTGAACGAGGTGTATGCACTCGTCCAGCTTTAGGTATTTACATAGAAACTAACCCTATTTCGCATTATGTACGTTCGTTTAAGTTTATCAGTAAATTCTCAGTTTATGCTTGTGATATCAAGGTGTATTTACATACTACTTAATCCGAGGAAAAAACGCCCTGTAACGCAAAAACTTTAATAATAACGATCAATGAATCGACCCGCGGTCGCGATCGCTGGAACTCGAGGAGCTCCGCTTATTCTTCTCTTATTCGGGAAAAAAAAATGACAAGTTTATGAATCTTTCAAATTTTCCGAATTCACGATTTGCGAAAAAATTGATCCCGATGGTGATTGGAACGTTTTTAAGGAAAGAGCGAATTTTAGAAAATTTCTCGAAAAGAAATATGCCAGACGCATCCGTCGAGTTCCGATCGCGAGACGAGTGCAATCGTTAAATGTAGCTTTGACGATGAATCCTTTAGTGATCTTTTCATCTCTCGTCCCAGATGGTCAAAAAGCCTGGCTATCCGGCGGCTTCTCGGCGCGTGTCTTTTACGTTCAACGAAGATGACGACGTTAGGTTATTTTCGTAATTGGCGAACGAATGGACATGAAAGATGGGAAGGAAGTATATACGTCATGAAAGGGAAGCTTTTTGTTACATAATTTCTCATAGTTCATGGAAAATATAATTTCCAAACGTAGCGAGAGAAAAGATTTTGCTAGTTATACTCGTAGACGTACTTTTTTTGACGGAATTTAGAAAGTTCTACATTTTGGAAAGATGAAGGGAAAACTTTTGGATGGAAAGCGAGGATCAAAGGGGATGATTTTCAAAAATAAGTCAAGAGTCTCGTCGAGTCTCCGAAAGGAAACAACGATAACAGTAACGCGATCGATGTTAATGTCCAAAGATGTGAACAAATTCAGCACGCTATCATTCAATTCCGCATTAGATATATCAATCCGCGATTGCCATTCCAAGAAACGAAGAAATCTAATCGTATCGTAGACAAATGTTTATCGAATCGACTTTTCAATGCTTTAACTTTTTTTCTTCATCGCTTTTTTCAATCGCCTTTCTAAATCTCCGTCGGTTTTTACTTTCCTTTAGAAATTCTCATTTTCGTGCTTCGAGAAAATTATTTTCAACGAAACGTCACAAACATGATTCTCTCTGATGTTTTTTACCGTCAGCCCTAGTGAACAAAATTCTGATGCCTTATGACATTTTTAAGAATTTGTCATATAAATTTATGAAAATTTCTGAAAAAATATCTTGAATTTTTTAAAGTTTTGATTTTCAGAAATTATAAAATGAGAAATTTTACAAATCTGAAAATATTTCATTAAATAGAAATTCTGAAAAATTTTAAAACTTTTGTAAAATTATATTAAGAATTCTAAAAAAAAAAATGTTCACCAGAGGGAAAGTCTCGTCTCATCTCGTCTTGTCTCATCGAAAGATAACTCCATCGAAAGTACGAATGATCGAAAAGCTCAAGTCAAAAATTCGGAGAGATGGACAGGACGACGAAAAATTTGGTCAACTTTGGAGATTCGAATTGATGGAACTTCGTGAAAAAGGGAATTTCAAGAGGGTAAGGGGTTGGTTCGGTTCGCTCCACGATCAAACCTATGGACTTTTCTTCATATTCTTCCTCTCCCTCGTCATCCTCATTTTCGTATTATCTTTTTCTTTTTGTTCTTTTGTTTTTGTTCATCCACCTTCTTTATTTCCTATTCGTCTTCTTATTCTTCTTCATCCTAAGTATTGCGAGAACGTAACGGTATATTGCAAGTAAAAGTTCAAAACGACGCAAGAGTTTTACGCGTTTCAGATTATATTACCCGGAAATAAAAAAATATTTCGCTTATAACGATCACAGGACCTCAGATTACCTGAAGCATGCCATTCTAAAATCTCACTCTCGTCTTCTCATTCGCTCCTCCTTGATGCTCACGAAGCATTCACGTTTACTCGATCAGATCATTCGCTCAACGGCGCGCCCGTGTGTCTACGTCGATCCCAAGGTCGTTCATTCGTAAAATCATTCACATATTCTTTCTCTCCCTCTCTTACTCTCTCTCCCTTTCTCGCTTTTGCACATGTCCACCTCTGCTTCTGTGCTGTCGCATTCTCACATCGACAATACTTGGGATCACGTAAAACCTACGCGGGCGCGCGCTCCGCATTCGCTCGTATTTCCCTTTCGCCTAACTATCCTAGTCTCATAGAGCCTATATTCATTATTTATAATATTTATATATATAATATATATAATATTTAGCATTTAGTTTTTTATTTCTCTCTTCTCCGTCGCGTGCTTTGCTCACGAAAAATGCTCGCTCTTTCACGCTTACCGCACCTTCAGTTAAACGTGTAAGTGTGAATGGGTTTCGCCCGGTTTTTTTTTGTCTCTGTCATACTCTTCATACTCTGTATGTATATATAATATATATAATATAACTGTTTGTAATAACTATATTTTGTTTGTTCGCTTATGAGCTAATAGTTTTCGTGCTACCGACGAGCACAAGTTGCGCGCATTTATATCTTCACCTTAAAAGTGTGCTGCTGATGAGTTTTGTAATATATGTATTGTACATGTGTACATATGTGTAATGTATGTGTAATGTATTTACGTGTGTATACTCGTGTGTGTGCGTACGTATCTGTGCCGACGCGTTACGTCCGACGACGTTCCTTTCTCGTGCGCGAAATGTCAACGTCGCTTTGTCGTCGTCGCGCGAAACGTTGATCGCAAGTGAGAAAACGTCCGTACGGATTGCGTCGCGTCGCGTCCGTCTGTCACACACACACGGGGAAGGGGATTTCGGTACGTATATAATTAACAACCGTACAACGCGACAATACGGCACCACTCGCCGGTGGTGAAACGTTCGTCGCGACCACGCGATGCACACGTTATGATGAGCCTGTGTACGTGGGTGTTATTGGTGTGCGATTCGCTTTTTAAGCATTACGGGACCTTTTTACGATTAGGGGATTTAAGGGGGTGGAACCTTTTAAGCGCGGTTCGGTGGAGTTAGACGTATCTATGTATAATATTTATATATAGTTTAGGTTTGTTGAGCCTGGCCAGCACGAGACGGTCGAGGATCGCCCGTTGGACCCTCGGTACCGTCGCATACCGTTTAATTGGCTCTTGTACTAAAAGATCATAGTACCTCGGAGCGCACCCCGGATTACCCTGAAATAGGATAACCGAGATGACTTACTGTTGTTTTTTAAGCAACTTCTCGTTAGTTATTATGGCACGTTTCGGAAGTCGAGGCGGTGGTACGGCAGTGGCGACGTGTCCTGAGAATCCTAACGGAATACGAAGACAACGTGAGAACACCGTCGCGAATTCCGTTCGACAGATCCTTGATTCAGGACCGGTGTAGGAACGACGCGGGACCGCGCAGGAAGCGCGCGGGGAATCGCGAGAGACGACCGTCGCCACTGCGATTTTGACCGCCTCGTGCCGTGCTACGGTTTTGCTATACACGTACGTATTCTCACTCTCCTCCCGTCGTCTGGCACGGCCCCATCCGGAGAGTTCGTCAACCGAGGATGATACCCTCGATCAATTTCCGGTTGAGGTCCGGCCTGATATCGGTTCTATCCGAGTAGGAAGACACCGAAGTACACATTCTTTCTCACAAAGTCCTTTCGTTTGTTTCCGTTTTCTTACTGCTGAGACAGTGAGTGAAATTCTGGCGACCGCACTTGGGCGCAGGAGCGAATTACGTCAACGATGACAATGACGTTCCGTCATGTCGATCGTAACGAGCGTAATCGCTCTTACGCGTTTTCGGAGTTACCGATCATCTCGTCGGCTTTTCTCTTGACGCCACGGTCTTCAGGCTGCTGCTGCTGTTGCTGCTGCTGCTGCTGTTGGTGATGACCGATAGTAGACGGGCCCTGCTGTTGCTGCTGCTGATCGTGCAACGGTGTCGAGCGCTCCGTCGACGATTGCGACTGTTGCTGATTCATGCGCTCGTTCTGCTGCAGGGTCGTCTGATCCGGCGCCCAAGGGGTCCACTCGTCTCAGTAGTAACTGAATTTTCATGGTTGCTGATTGCTTTGCTGGTTGACGACGTGTTGAGCCAGAGTGAAACTCAGGGCGCGCGGATCGCCGCCATGAAGCCTGAGGGCCTGCTCTAATCGCTGCTCCTGTAGCCGTAGCGCTTCTCCTGAAAGATGTCAAGTGTCGACGATTCGTTACAAGTTTTCATTGCAAATTGAAACTCGAAAAAAGTCTCGAGGTTAGACTCTCGGACGCTACAGTTGTACAACAGCGTGTCGCCGGATTCTTTGTATCACTTACCGAGATCCGGCGTTAGAGTATCCTGTTGGGACATTTGTTGATTCGTATGGTGTCCCGGCATACCGGAGGTGCTGCCTCCGTTATGCTGTCCCAAATGATGCCTTACGTCGCCGCCTACCGCGGAACTCGCCGCGGCTGCCGCCGCTTGAGATACCTGCGCAAAGATGTAAGAAAAAGTTGAAAGGAGGAAAAGAACTGAGAAATGTTTGAGCTGTCTTTACTCTTGCTTTTTTATCGAAACGTTTATGAATCTTAATTGAATAAAATGAAATCAATGTATACTTGAACAACTTGTGTTGACTTTTATAGGCACTATACTTTGTTGATTTACTTTCATTAAAGTCTGATATTTTTATTATTTGTTTTTATCTTTATTTCTTTGCGAAAGAATACAACTTGTGAGTTATTCTCTCACAATCTTCATATCTTTATAACATTACGTTTTCAATATTCAAAATGGAGATTGTAAAGTTGTGCTTTTTTTAACTTTGATAATAGAAGAATTGGCTATCTTTTTTACCGCAAGTCGTAGGGCAGCTTCGGCTTGGGAACGGAGCAAAGCTTCCGCCTGATGCATTCTCAGAGCTTGCTCCGGTCCACTCGCTTGCACTCCCTGTTGTTGAGGTCCCGTCGATCCTTGAGTACCTCCGCTCATATCACCGTTATTGCCCATTCTCATAGCCGCCGCCAGCGATGCCATGTCGACCGGCGAGAGATTAGGCGATACGGAATTTTGCAATCCTAACAGAAATATCGCTTTCATATCTCGCTTACCATCGAAAGTAATTTAAAGCCTATAAATAATATACCACGCTTTTCTAATCCTTTTTAAATAGCAATAGATTGCAAGGTATATATTTAACACACAAACATCTCTTTTTGTAATGTTAAATTTAAAACAGTGTTTCATACGATGTGTTTCAGAATCTTGGAGCATCGCGATTGAATCACGATCTGTAGAACACGTGTCAAGGAGGGTTGCTCGCAAACGCTGTCTCGTGTCAACTTCAATCGTGGGAAGAAAGAGAGGAGAGGAATGATGGTAAGGAATTCCGATATTTGTTTTTCCTATCATCGTTTCTTCAGCAAGTTTCTCGACGAGTTACGACTCGTAGCTCTCCGTGAAAGAAACTACGTGCGCGATAAATTTTATTAAATTAACTTGCGGTAATATCACACATAGTATCACACATAATAATCGTGCAACGCGTTTCTGCAACGTAAGAACGTTATTTCCCTCGGTAACAAATACAGTCACGTCGAACGTGCTTATAATTGCTCGCTCGAGTTCTCATCGAAGACATGAGAAAAGCGGGCAACGCGAATGCAATGTTGTGAGCGGAGAAACAACATTGTAAATCTAGTTTTATCGGTAATAATTGGAACGAAGCTATCGACTTTCCCCTCTCGTGCAATTTCGTACTGATAAGTGATAACGCACTTCTCGGAGATTCATACGCCTTATATATATAATATTTTATATATATATATAT
>NW_017299871.1:1736979-1783711 GCF_001594075.2 Trachymyrmex cornetzi | reverse complement strand
CAGCCATGCGTTGTTGCTGCGACTGCATCTCATCGTGATATTGCTGTGCCGAACCCGGTTGACTTCCCGTTCGGAGTATCTCGCTGAGCTTGTTGCCACTCGGTCCCGGCGACGCCATGTTATTGTTGTTATTATTGTTGTTGTTATTCAGTAGACCGGTGCCTGCGCAAAAATCTGCTCTCGTCAGTATGTACAGGTCGATGGACGGGCAGGGGTTTTCACGCACATTTTACTATTCTAACTAGGTAGCATATATCATTCCGCGTCGATATATAAATTGGCACGCTAAAGCGTTAAAAAGGCGACATCCCGAAGTGGAAACCGCCCATAAGAGCAGACCGTAGTGAGAGCCGTTCACATGAGAGAATTATTACTCAGACCAGAAATTCGTAAATATTTTATTTCGACCCAAGCATATATATTCATATATATTCTAGCTTACGTGTACTACAATAAATTCACTAATGATACTTCACAACAGTTATGTCATTAACGAAATCAGAGAAAAAAAGGTGAATAACGGCGATACAAACTGTGCTCGGGCAAATGCGATAATATTATATCTATTATATCTAGATACTTGATAGACGTTCGAGTAGTAGACGTAGAACAAGTATCGTAGCGTACCAGGTTCACTACCGGCCGACGACAGTCTTCCGTTGCCGCTACTGCTATCCGAATGGGCCGACGGTGACGGGCACATTGGTGGTTGTTGCAAATTTTGCGGTCCTCCAGATTGACTTCCTCCCAACACGCCTAAACCCGCTCCTGTACAGCGTAAGGACGTTATATTAGAATACCGTTCAGTCATTGGCGTCGTGCAGTGTCGTAATTTTTATGCGACGGTTTTGACGCCACTTAATTCCTTGACAATTAGAGAAATATGTCTATCTGTTATACCTAAACTCGAACTCGCGAGAATCTCCCTTTCCCGCCTTTCGGCGGCCGCGCGGCTTAGCACGTACTGCGCCGCGAATTGATGTTTCGGGTCCATCCTCATGTGCTCCATGTGGCTCAGGAGACCTTAACACCAGAGGAAAACGAGCGTGGTCACAGTATAGAAGGATGATCATATGGTCGCGCGTATATGGACGATAACTGTCACTTGTTATAAACGTAAGTTATACTCCACAGAATGGAAATCATAAGTTTACAGCATAGAATGAAAATGAATCGTGTTTACTTTCAACTGTGTTTACTTCGAACTCCGAGCTACTGTCGGGACCCGATCGGCCCATCGATTCACGTTTACGTGGGCTAAATACTTACCGCTCTCATGAGTGAAGACGGCTTGGCACACCGAGCACGGCCACATCCTGAGGCTTGTGCTAAGTTGACTGGTCTCAGGATGGCAGGCTAGATGCTTCCTAAGGCTACCCTCGTTGACGTAGTGCTTCCCGCACACTGGGCACGGGTGGTTGGCGGTCCGTCGCTTCGCTAGGTAAACCCCGGCAACGGAGGTTGTGCAGTCAGCGGAGGGAACAATAGGGCGACACAATTTCAAGGTCAATGCCAAGCAGGATAAAGCGTCCCAAGGAACGAAAGCCGCCTCCTCCTCACCCAACTCCTCCACCATCGTTATGTTTTCTCACATCTCTCTTTCTCTCTCTTTCTCTCTCGCTCTCTCTCTCTTTCTCTCTTTTTTCCTCCCCCACCTTATTTCTCACGCACTCGCGTGCACGCGCGCGCGTACGTACGCACAGATTCCGGTCGACCTCGAAGGCGAAGGGAGACCTTACGGACGCGGATAGCCAAGGACCAGGAGAGAGCACTGACCTCGGGCACGCAGAGTACTCGTCGGCCGGCGCCGTCGCCACCGCGCTGCTGACTCCCTTTCACGAGCAAGGTCGCTGGCCCAAAAAGCCAGGATGCACACAGACGTACTCGCGCGCGTTGCACATACGCAAACGTACAGAGAAAAAAAAATACATATATATATAAAATTCTT
Source organism: Trachymyrmex cornetzi (assembly GCF_001594075.2). NCBI lineage: Eukaryota > Metazoa > Arthropoda > Insecta > Hymenoptera > Formicidae > Trachymyrmex > Trachymyrmex cornetzi. The sequence continues at coordinate 1,781,763 of NW_017299871.1, read as the reverse complement.
TGAAAAGGCCGTTTATATACGAAAAACGTCCGTTATTTCTTACATCGAACAGACACGATAAAAAGATCATCATTCGTCTTGTCAATCTCTTAGTCGATTTTGTTTAGTCTCATCTAAATCCTTGCGATTTTAAACAACGATAACGTTACATGCTCCATGTGTATTCGCAATACAGTGCGATTCATTAGCTTTCACAATTCAAATGCCGACTATGTCGATCACTGTGACAGACCACCGTGTCGGCACTCACAATCAAGAATAAAACGCCGATTCCTCGCTTTAAAGTTGAACGAAGAAGCAGAGTAGGTTGACTTTTGTTCTCTCTGTACGTCCGCCAGTCCGCACACGTATCGCGCACGCATGTGTCAAGGCACGCATAGAGGTCGAACGAGACACCCTCGAAGCATCGTGTATCTGTATTAGCGAGTAGTACCCAAGTATTAGTCGGCGAGTGTGCCAAATGCTACACGCCTTTCCCGCCCAGGCGAAAACAGTACGAAGAAGTGAACAAGGACAATGTGTGCGTATCGCCCGCGCCAAAGCAAGTTTTTGGGATGGATGCGAAACGTACTTAAAGGCTAAAGAACAAACCACCCTTCGTGTCTCGACGAGCGGTTGCTCCACCTCTCTCTTAGTCTTACTCACGATTAACGTCGCCGCTCTCGTGTCTATGTCGGTCTCTCTCTTTCTCTATCTTGGAACCCTTAAGGGGCTCTTCGCGATCCTAGTTAAGGATTTTGGCTAAGAATTAAATGCGGTTAGAATGAACAGAGTTAAGTCTTTCGCTTAGAAAATTAATGCGCGAGCAAGATTTGGCGTTAAGTTTGTTGATTAGTCAGTAAGGAATGATACGGTCAAGGTTTTCTTCTCAAGCTCGCTTCATGCAACGATGCACTCCGCTTACGAGACTCCGCGATCCGATTCCAGTTAATCGATTGGTTATGGTTAACGAAGATTAGTAGGTGCGCGAATGAAGAGAAATGGTAAGCAACGCACGGGGAAAGGAGAGAGACATAGACGACCGGCCGAGAGGGCGGTTGATACGCGATTTTTCAATACTTACTGGCAACTCCGGAGGCGTTCGGGTCCTTATGGGTGTGCTTCATATGCTCCATCAACGCCTCACCGCCGAGGAAGAGTTTGTGGCATACTGGACAGCTGGTTGCGTTTGGACCGCCGATCAGGGCGGCGTGTTGCTGGAACACAACACGCTGTTGCAACTCCTTTTTTGAGGGCCCGGAAGTACCGGAAGCAGGCACACGCGGCGCACCGGTAGAGAGCCGACCCAGAGAATACCACCACAGAGTTGCGAACCAGAAGCGCAGGACAGGCAGGGCACAGAACAGAACGATTGACCAGTGAGAGTTAAGGCACCAATAAACCGCCGCCACCACAAACTACTCCTTTGCACAGGGAATTCATGTCGAGTGTGTCTGGTAGGAACTTTGTGGTATCGCGCCCTGGCTGGGTTTCCAGTCGGTCAAGTACGATTGAAAAGAATCGAGATAACGAAACAGAAAAAAAAAGACGAAATTTTCTCTCTTTCGAGGTATGCTGATATCTCCGTTTTAATAATGATCCATTTACTGCCGCAATTTATTCATTGCTTATCAAACGAAAAACAATATTTTATATTTTATTTTGCTTCTGAAATGTTTATCTTTGTGTAGATTGCAAAATTAATTAAATGATTTAATTTTTAATATTACTTTAAAAAAGAATTATGTCGTATGTGTTTGGCAAATGGCTAGATTGCGGCAAGTGAATCGTCGGCGAAGATACTGTAAAGATCATAGCTAGCTCTTGGAACATTATGGGATAGGAATAAGGTGTATATCTCGATATTATTGGAATTACTATCGTAATATCCAACGTATCGCTATTGCGAGGAATATATACTGTGCCCATATATGTTTTTCTCAAATACGTATTACCGATTCTAATTTTGTAATCTCGAACAATTTGTGATATATGAATGTAAAAATAGAGATGTATAAGAAGAGTCTTGACCGATCAAAAACATTGTCTTTAACGCCAGATCAGAGCACTCGGTTCGAGTAGATGGAGAGGAACGTTAGGGAGTATACAATGATCGTGGAACTTGAAGCAAAGCCTAGACAGACAAATATGTGGAAGCATGGGGTCCAGAGAACGATCGGAGCGGATTAATCCTTAACCGCGGATTAGGGATTTCATCGGCTAATGCTGCCAGGCATCGGCCTCGTCTCGCATATGAATGTACGGAACCTAAAGGCCGATGCCAGACGTTGCGTTGCGAAAACAAAGCGAGCACTTTCATCGACCTTGGACCTCCGATCGACCCCGTGCGACCTCACCCATGAACGGGAATGCGAAGCATGGAATGACTAGCTTGTACCATACATCAGTTTTAACTACCATGGTCGTTGCTAGCACATCTTCGGCTCGCATCTGCATTCCTTTTGTTTTTTTTCTCTCTCTCTTTTCTCTGCTTTGCACGTTAAACGAGCTCTAACCCGCGGTTTACTTTACCGAATTTCTTGTGCTACCAACGGCCATATTAAAATCAGGATTAAAAATGAAACTATAAATGAAATTCGACGTCCTCTCATTGCCAGATAGAATGACATTTTTTTTCCCCCTTCATTCTCTGGCTGGTCACGCGGTAAGGAACCGATTCGCACCGATCGCATTATCCTGATGTCTTTTTTTGCCTCCTCTGTTGCGTCCCCCCTTTTTATCCGTCTCTTTTCTTTTTTCCCTCTTTTTCTATCTGAACACGCGAAGGTTGCTTGCACGCATACAAGGCGGTAGGTGTACACGCGCTCGAGGAAAAACATGGCGGCGGCCGTACCTTGTTCGAAAGAGTGCTTAAAACGGCGGTACGAGAGGAGGAAAAAGAAAAAGGCGCGAAAGAAAGAGAAGGTTGTGAACGGGCAGGAACGAGCTAAAACGAGACCGGACGGCAATGACCCCAAAGAGTTTCGGGGCCTCTCGTTCCTCTCTTCCTTCCTGTTCTTGCTTCTCCGATTCGCGACTTCGTCTTCTTCTTTTCCTCATACTTTTTCGCCTCTCCCCCTCCCACACACCTCGCCCTACCTCTTTCTCCGTCGAGCGTCTTTCTTTTTATTCCGGACCTGGGACAATCGCGAACGCGTTGAGGCAACGAACACGGAGCGGGCAAAGGCTAAAAACAAGTTCTGAACGGCAATGACCTCGGAATTTTTTCGACATGGCTGCCTTTTTCTCACACACCTCCTATCTCTTCTCCTCCATTATCGTCGTAATTTTCCGCTTTTCGTATCTTAAACGTGGATTTATTTTTGCTCACTCGTCTTTATACGTCTTAGACTTCTTCTCTTCGTTTCGAGAGGGAGAGAATATATCTTCTTTATAAGTACATATACACGCTCATCTAAAGCCTCTTCGTACTTCCTCCTTTCCTCGACATTTTTAACGACGTGTTAGATGCCGGCGCACAATCCTGATTTTCTGCCGGCTCTTCCCGCTTATAAACAAGCGAGACGGCATGCCACGAAGGTACGAGGGGAGGGGAGGGGAGGGATGGGGGGGAGGTATACCAATCAGACGATAATCGCCTTGTCGCATCCATTTCGGTTTCCTCCTTCCGGTTTTTCCTCTCAGCTCCGCTTTCGCGTACACGCGTATTCTCGCGCGCGTTTCTTCTCGCTTGGCTCGGCTCCACTCCACTCTCGTCCCGCGATAAACTTGAGAGTGGGTGGCCGACCGCCGGCATACTTATGAGCCTTCTATCTCTTTTTTTATCCTGAACCTGGGGCAGCCGCGAGTACGTTGAGAAGACGGCAACGAGGACGGCGTCGTTGGCCATGCCACCGCCACCGCCGCCGCCACCGCCGCTGCATGTAAGTTATTCTCGGAGGGAGGCTGCGGTCCCTAGGTTCGACGCCCCGACCTGGCCCAACTGGAAAAAACCGGTTTCTTCGTCGCGCTCTTCCTTTTTTGCCTGCATCCTCGCTTTTTGCGCCGCGAGTGCCTCGACTTCTCTGACGCTCTTTCCCTTCTTCTCCATCCCGTTCGCCACGGTCGCTCCCCTTCTCTTTCTCTTTTCCTATCTTTCCCGCTCTCCTTTCTCTCTCTCTCTCTCTTCTTCACTCTTTTTTCTCTCTTGCTCTCTCCTCATTCCTCCAGCTTATTCTCTCGGACTCGACTAAGAGAGTGGACGCGGCGTGGGCGAATCCCCGAGGGACTTTATGATCCACCGTGACCAGATTCATCTCTCTCGCGAGGCTATACGTTCGCTCTTCTCTGTACGCCGTTCTCGCTACCATTCCCAATTCCGTGCTTCCTGGTCCCAGTACGAGGCTGTACGTATATCTGCCAGAGCCGCCGGTTTTCTGCATTGCACTAGGACTTTTTACCTCAGCAGAAATACGGAGAATTCCGCCGCAATCGATTCTATATGCGTTCTTTCGTTTCTGTTTCAAAATATTTCGATTATATCGAAGGTGAATATGGAAGAGAGAGAGTTCTTCAATTTGTGCTCATTTTCATCGCGGATTGAAAACATTCGTATGCATCGAAATTATTCGTAAATTCGCAAATAATTCTGTTTTCGTTGGCTAAATAAATTTCCAGCGGCGTTAATCAATATCAGAGATGATTGATAATTGCTGAATAATACGAGGGAATATAACGGCCGGCAAAGTGACGTCTATGTCTGGTATTTTTACCATTGCCCTGTAAATAATTATATCGGTACTCAATTTAGCTGCGAAATATTTGGTCTTTCGATTAAAAGGTGGTAATTATAAATTTTATCGGTTTCTTTGTTCATTGGGCACTGATCATATTATTGCTCGACCGCTCGGCCGACGCGATTACGTTTATTCTCTCGGATTTTTTCGTATCCTATCGCCGATTGGTTTCTCGATTTTTCCCGGCGATCCCGGTCGTAGATTATCCGTTCCTCGAGGCCTGACGCGGGCCCGGGTCAGGGAGTGGCGTAAAAAGGAAGTGGGTGTGAGCACACGCGTAGCGGTGCGTGACGTTGGCCGCGATGTGGCCATTTTGTGTTCATAGAGACGGGACCATCTTTGATCGAGGGCCGAGATCTTGTTAGTAGAGCGACTCTATTAGAACAAATCAAGACGGAACATTTTTTTATGCCTGTACGCAATCAATATGATATCATCCCTGATTTGCGACGTTTAAATGTATAAGATGTCTCATGGCAACTGTATTATACTTTAACAGCGGAGATCGCAAAAGAATTGAAAAATTTTAATATGAAAATTCAAGTTTTAAATGATTAAATTTGATCGATAATATCGCGCAAAGTTTAAACTTACATTTACATGAACTATTGACTTATTAATTTTAATACAGTACTTATTTTTATTGCTCAGTTTATTTTTTCTTTTAGCTTCTTATATGCAAACGTGCAATCAATTGATAATATAAAATTAAACACGTTTTAACATCAATCAATTGATAATATAAAATTAAATATGTTTTAACAGTTATATGTTATTTAAATTTTTCTTTTAATAAAAATTTAAAGAATTTATTGAAATTTCTTTCGTTTGAAAACAATTATTAAATTTAAGTTAAATCTGAATAAAAAATTGTAATTTATCTTTATTTTGCGACCAAAAAAGGGAAACATTTAATTAATTATTGTTATTTTATTATTAAATTTTTAAGTTTACGTGCGATGTTGTTGGTTTTAATAATCCAAGAAAAAATAAATCACTACCCTGCGGTAATTTTATTTTCTTAACATTTTACTTTGTTTTTATTTATTTATTTTTTTAATTATATCTTATAATTTATCAAAATCACAGAATTGCAATAGCTCAGATCGTAACAGTTTTTGGGTAAAAAGAACACTAAATTAATTTTTATAAATATTTTTTCCGATCGAAAAATTTTGTTCTTTAAAATGTAAAATTTAATAACGTATAATATAATGTACAATATAATGATCTATTGTAATTAATTAGAAATTCTATTAAAAACTACGAAATTAATTAAAAATACGAGGAACAGAATATTCGCGCATTTACATATAACATATTATGTTAAATATTTCAGTAATAACGGTATTTTTGACTCGACGCTAGTTTCGGTTGCGTATGGTGCGTTGTTGTATAGTCTTGTCATTCGCGAGTCGATAGGCGGTCACGCGGGTACTCCGTGTCGTTACATTATTTTCTCGAGACGCGAGAACGACAAATATTAGGAGGAAACGCGATCATCCCCCTCCCCTCTCATCAATATTTAACGATTATTAATTCGCGCAAACTGACTCTCATAATTAACGACTCGTAAGGAATGACTATTTGTCGAAACAGATATTTCACGCAATCTATGCTTTCCTACAGTAGGAATTGAGGTACAAACTATAAATTATCTCATAATATATATTATATATAAACGAATTTTCGAATCTGCTCGATCTCGGATATTTCACATCGCAGTTCAAGTTTTTCGTCTATTAATTATTTTTGGATCGAAAACGCGGAACTGAGCGATTTAATGTGAAGTGATATACCGTTTATTAATAATTAATTTGCGAGAGATAAAATATATTAAGCGTACATGTATTTCATAGTAATATTAATTGCTACGCAATTTGGCACGCGGCTTATGTCAGTTTTTTTTTTTTTTTTATTAACGTTATGTTATTGTACATGTACGCATTTGCTCGCGTAGTATCTGTCTTATTGGCATCTCGAGAAATAATACGCACCGAACGCCGTTACCTGCCGGCGCGACTCTCACCGCGCGGACGTAAACAAAGTCGCGCGCTCGCATTCCTTATGAATAGTTATTAACTTTAATTGTATCGTATCATGCAATGTGAAGTTGTTAACATTAGATTTTTCCATCCTTAATAATATCGAATTAAGGAATAAATGAAATCAAGTCAGATAGATCGCGACGCATTTAATTAATCTGTAGTTAACGTGCATTTTAATATTTTCCAATAACGTAGCGTAATTCCAGCGTTCTAAGTTATTTATTTAATTATTTAATACATCTAATTATTGAATACATCAATAATCTATTAAAATATTCCTTCGTTAAAAATTCTACGCTTATTAACGAGTTGCCGAGCGAATTGTGTTCGCACGCGCTTTTCATATTATTTTTTTTGTAACAATGTGACGAAAAATAATTTGCGGGAGTGTCGTATACAAGTATTAGTGCACGTGCGATTATAATTAACCATGTTTTTGTGAATATATAGTGTGAATGCCACGAAGAAATCTGAGAGGAGGAGGAGGCCCGGGGGGCATCCGGCGACGGCGGAGCAACGTTGAGGTAAATTTATGACTTTAAACTTGAAATAATCGTTCATAATTATACGTATTTTATGTGCGCAACAATTATTTCTTGAAATATTAGTTGCTTTAAGCTATAATTTGGATATATTTTTATTTTGCAGATCAACATAATTCGCGATGCAGTTTACAACACCGCTGCTGCGCATCGTATCGGTGAGTGATAATCACATTTTATATTGATTTGTAGTAATGGATCTATGAAAATATTATATTGATATATGCATATTGACACATGTTGGTATCGAGTTTAAGATTATAAATAAATATCTTTTAGATTCATTGCTTTAAAATGGATAGACTAAGATGGATTAGTTTAATATTTCTTGGATATTATGCAATTATTTGTCGATCAAAAAATACATGAAGCTCATTATATTGATTATTTGTTAACGTATTTAATATCTCAATAGTGAAATACGTACTAATTGTTTAAAATTTTTATAATAGGAAAATTCATAAGAAGATATAAATAAGACAGAAATATTCATGAACATTGATACTTATTAAACAAGAATATAAATCTACAGTAAAGATATTATTTTTTATATTTTTATACAAGTTCATAACAAGAAAATAGCTTATGAGAATATTATAATATTATTATATTATTTAATGCAATATTAGTTATAAATAAAAAAATATTTTCTTTTTTTCAAATATTTTCTTAATAAAACTTAACATCGTCTGCATTATCTATGTATCTCTTTTCAAGATTAAATAACGTATAAACGGCAAAAAAGCGTAATACTTAAAAATGTTTGGAATATTATATGTATTAATTTTTATTATGCGCCAATTTTATCCTAATTTTTCGTAGTGTATCCATTCATATATATTACCATGTATTGTAATATTATTATTTTTATTATTATTATTTTCTTTATTGTGTTATGAAATCATAAAAATATACACAAATGATAATATATCATTTTCAATTATAACGTAATTATGGAGCTAATTGTGTGCAAGAACTTTACGAAATCGCCAACTTCGATCACTTATAGCCAAAAAATAATGACGACCTCGACATTTTCATGTAAGATTTATAACTGAGATTAATCTCCAAAGCTATTAATATGCTGATAAAAATATTATGCATATTCTTTCATTGTTTGGGTGGGTTACTTTTCTCAAACTTTATGATTTCTTTTGACGGCTTTATGAATTGTTAGTTATTTATAATTGAAAAATGCATACGAAATGTGGACGATAATCGACAATATGCGGGCTCCTCTCTTTTCCTCGGGCGGCGATAAAATCCGAAGGCCGTTTTGCGCTCGGTGCGCAATTCTTTTCTCCCGCCCTCCCATCGTTACTTCTTTCCTTTTTTTTTTTCTTCGCCGCCGTCTTTCCTTGGCTTTTTTAGCAGTGACGAGGCCGCGAGACTCGCCGGCAGACAACCTTCGGTACGATACTTCGGCTGTTCGTTCGGCTCCAGCGCGGCTCGCGGAATCCGCTAAGAGATATTCACCGGCTTGCTCATCTCCTCCTTCTCTCTTGTCCGAAAGAAAGAGCACGTTCTCCCTCACTTCGGCTCGCTCGCTCGTTCGCGCGAACGTTATTTTCTCGAGACGAGAACGCTTTGTCTCCCGATAAGGAAGGCACCAGAAATTCTTGATTCCCTTTCTCCGTTCGCGTCTGACTCATAGCTGCTTTCGGAGCTTTCGGTCGAACGATGAGATGAACACAAACAACGCAAAAGTCCAAAGCGATGTATAAAAGACATCGAAAGTATCTTTGAGAACTCTTATATTTTTTATTTTTGCTCCAGAATAATTTTCTCGCGATAACGTAAACGTATTCAGAGACTTAAATAGTTATACGAATTAGCCCCTTCGTGATCATTTCGTTTCTGGGCGTGCAAAAAAATTCTATGAAAAACGTATGCGATCGATAAGAATTAAATATGCGTCGCTAGTCACCCCGCGACTCGTTCTTCATCGCCACCCCGCGTTATTAATCCACTTCCAAGAATCGTGCATTGATAATTCGCGCGTAACGCACGTACGTGAAAATCAGTCGCTGACGAGCGAGGCGAGGCGAGGCGAGAATGAGGGAGAAAAAAAGCGAATCTACCTAACGCCACGAGGGTTGACGACGGAGCACCCTCCGTGTTGTGCCAATAGGAGGACTCGGATCGACCCCGAACGCGTTCGACTAGACGAGCGGAAAAAAAGGAGCGCGAAGGGGCGTCGGTACAATGGGGGTACAAATCCCACCCTATCGGAAACGCCACGGGAATGATTTCATTAGTGTCCGCGCTGGTGATCGAATATGGAGAGAAAAAAATAGACGGAAAGAGTCACGAAGGCGGGGTCGAAAAAATTAATGCTTATGGTCGAATATGGAGAGAAAAAAATAGACGGAAAGAGTCACGAAGGCGGGGTCGAAAAAATTAATGCTATGGGGTGAGAGAGAAAGAGATAGAGAGAGAGAGAGAGAGAGAGAGAGAGAGAGAGAGAGAAGGAAAGCTCGAAGCGCGCGATCGGAAAATGAAAATTACGCAAAGTAATTATAAGAATAATCCAAGTTAATGTAATCATAAGAATAACCGAAGAAAATCGTGATAAATGTAGAGATATTTTAAGAGTTACGATGACATTTTTTCGTAGGTGAAAGAAATTGAAATAAACGCAAAAGTTGCTGCGGTAAGAAGGATTGAACGAAAAAAATCGCGAAACAGTACAACATCTCGTAAGAGCGAACCGAGAGGTTATACCGCGAAAGACCGTCCCACTTTTCTATTTTAATGCCGCAAAAGAGACAAAGAGTGAAAAGTCCTTCTGGAGATTCGCCAGCCGGTGATGTTTACCGACGAAAAAGAGAGAGAAAGAGATCGTAACTGGGAATTCGAGGGAGGGGAGGGGAGGGGAGGTATTCGAAGAGGAGCGTGGTGCGAACCTTGCTCAATTAGGAGAGCGTTCCGAAATTAAGAGGCAGCAATTAGCCGCGATCGACAGGCGAAAGCGTTTGTGTTACGCTCTTCGGTGATACATCATCATACATCTCCATGACTGTTGCTATTATGATTGTCGCGACATGAGACATTAATGAATTGCATACTCATGACCGTGACGTAGGAAAAAAAGGAACAAGAGCCGGATTTATAATCGTTTCACAGTCTTCGCGACGCGAGATCAATCAGGCGGCGATACTCTGTCTACATTCTCTGCAATATACAATTTCACGTGACGCGCCGTTAATTAAATAGATATCTTGTATCAAACGCACGAAAAATATACGAAGCGCCGTTATATAATTTCGCGCCAAAACGCTATCATAATTTCGCGCATTTCGAGAAAACTACGTAACTGCCGAGGATGTGCGTATGTGTGTACATGCGTGTGCGTGTTTCGCGCGAATGGATCATTATAATGAAAATCGGAGATAATACAATTTTACAGGTGCAACGAGTGCGCATGTAAACGCGCCGCGGAACGAGTTGAAATTACAGCCGAAAGGAATTCCCATAGGCTTTACCATATATTGACCCGATCGTTTTACCTTTAATCGTTGCCATGGGTACTTCGAACACTGCGACAAAGAGACCAGCATGAAATGGAGATCAATTTGAATTAATGTGATACCATTAAATCGTCAGTCATAGGTTTAGATTTTCAGGAGTGTTCATACTTTTCCACGAGTGTTCCCCGATCGTGTGCGCACGCTCTCGCGGAAGAAATTAAAAAAACATCGCGTAAATACCGCGAGCACGGTAATTAATTAGCGCTCCGTGTTGGCGAAAATACGGCGCGATAAACGGGTAAAATCACCTTCATCCCACGCGCAAACAGATTTACATTTATTGCAGGCGATCAATCCGTACGCGGTCAACGAGAATCGCGCATGTGAAAAAAAAAAAAGAAAAAATATGTAGCGTTAAACGTGATACGACCACCGCGCGGTTTTTAATACAGCAACGGGAGAGGGATGAATCTCCGTGGCGAGAGAAAATAAATCTAATGGCTAACGAGTTTTTACCGAGCCGCGCGCCGGGGCAATTAAGAAGAGGGGTGGAGGAGGGTCCGGAGAACGGAGGGATGACAGGAAGACACCCCGGAGGTGAGTCGGAAGAAGGTCGGAAGATATGCGAGGAAGGTCCACGAGGTGGTAGAAAACAGGGGGGGGGGGGTTGTATCGTGTTGCACGACATTCAACCCTTGTACCGCTAAACTACGGATAAATACGAAGGCTGTGCGCCACGTGAAAGTGGCCAAGAGCCACGAGAAGGAGAAAGAAAGGGTGAAAGAAATCAGGGCTGGGGCCAGATTCGCGAGACTCTCGGCGAAACGTTAATAATTTTGCATTCTCATTTACGGTCAAATTTATGTCTCGTCGTTTGGACGGATCTTCCGAAGTAAAAGTCTCACGTCAAAGATAAAAGGGGAGGGGGAAAAAAAGCTCGTACTCGCGTGAGAATTGTATTACCAAATCGGGAGATTTTATAATTTGTATCTCGATCCGAGACAAGCTCGGGGAAAAAATTTCGACGTGGTTTGACGACGCGAAATTTAAGAGCATATGGGGTATTAACCAGTGACATATCGCGACAGTGTGATCGTTGGATGATCCGCCCCTGTTCCGAGCCGAGCGGGAAGAGGGCAACAGTTAATAGGTACACCGAGAGAGAGAGAGAGAGAGAAGAGAAGAAGGACGAGGAGGTGAAAAGTGGGGAAGAGGAGAAGGTGTGTAGGTACCATAGACGAGTTTCTATGCCCGGGCTACCGATCGTTCTCTATAATACATTTACGCTCCGGCCTATTATAATATTGTACTCCGGGTGTATTGTCTTTCTTAGCGGGATAATGTTTCGCCGACACGCCAGGCCTCGACCTGGAGCGTAACTCTTTCATTTCCCCTTACTCTCCACCGTACTTCCGTGAGCCGTTCCTCTTTCTTCGTTGTCTCGCTTTCTCTGCGTTTCGAGCTATCTCCGTGTTCCGGTTGCTTTTCCTCTCTTTCTCTGTTTCTCTTGCTGTTTTCTTTTTTTTTTTAAACAACGATCCATTAGCTATCAGGAGAGGAGGGGAGGAGGGGGGGTTAAGCAAGCCCGGCGCGAAGGAGACGGGGCGGCTAGGCGGTCTGAAATAGCGAAAACAATTTCAAGAAATCTGCCCCGGCGAAAATTCGATTAGCCGCGGAAGATGGGCTCGAGCTCTCCATTTGTTTCGTTTCGTTTTATTTCCAGCGGGCGTACTCTGTTTCTGTCGCGCGCTCGCGCTCGCGCCGGCGGCTTTTAATTACTTCGCCGCTGCGCTCGCCGTCGTAAGATCTTCCTCTCCCTTCTTCCCGCTCTTCTACATCTTCTCCATTTCTTCTCCTTGCTTCCCGTGGTTTTTCTTCCTCGTTTAACGCGAGCTACGTGCATCCTGATGTTTTTGCCGATAAGTCTGGACAACGCCGCCGTTCTCGCGGGATCGTAGTTTGATACGTTGCTGCATACTTCGTATTAGTATTTAATCTGGTGTATTGATCTCGCGCGCATAAGCCAAGCTATTCAGGAAGAGTTTCGCACAGGATTAGCCCTACCATTGGAAAACTCATCAAGGCCGTCTGTTGTACGCGATAAAAAAATGAAGGGTCAAATAACTCGAGTGCAAAAAATTATTCTCATTAGTGCGAGGATTATCGCATGGGGTGTTAAAAAAAAAAAAACCGGTGGTAGTAATGGGGTCGTCATTATACGTCAGTTCATTCTTTCGTAACTGCGCATTTTTAGAAGGAGAAAAAAATTGGTAGGCCTGGTGAGGCGGAGGCTGTCGACATGATTCTATGGGTGATTTATCGGGGCCGTGCGGGGGACGGTAACAGGATAATCTGAAGGCTTTAGCCGTGGATTAGGTTTCAATTAGAGGAGCCGAGCGTTAAAAGAACGATATTTATTGCCGGGGCATCCGACGTGTGAACGGATTAAGCTTGCATAAGCCTGGACGCGCCGCACCTGATTCCGCGACTCGTGAAAATCGAACGTCTCGAAAGATGATGATGATCTACGTTTTGCATGTTAGATTACCTAATATTTAATTCGGGGTTTTATACAAGTAAAAGTATCCTCACGATCGTAGCAAACGCATTAGTCGGAACGTTATTTTACGAATTGTTACGTAATATGATGTAAATTGGAAAAAAGTATGAACGACGCCTCTTCTCGGGGAGCAAAGAGAAAGGAGGAAGAAAAGGAAGAGATGAAGGAGAGGAATAAGAGGGAGAAGGATAAGAGCGCCTTGCGTACAGGCCGACAGATGCCTTCCCACGTTTTTTCGTTGAGACATGTGCCCGGCGCGGAAGGCGAAAGGGTTGAGAAATTCAGTTGCCGGCTGGGTGGGGCGGTGGCGGCAAAAAACTGCCCCACGATACAAGATTCCGCCGGTAATCGCTGCTGCGAGCCGCGATTCCACGCGAGCGAGGGGTGAATTCGATTAACGGGCACGGGGGTCATGGTCTTTTTCTCAGATCAGACCGCGTTTTTTTTTTTTTAAACCTCTGTCCCTCTAATAACCGGTCGGTACCACGCACCCTTGGCCACCGTGAAGCTCGTGCGTGTGTAAACAACGATCGTTCATTCACGGTGTGACTTGTATGAGAAAATCTTCCGGTCTATGTCGCTTGTAAACGCACTGCATCAAAGAGCTTCTCGCCCCTCGTGACAATTTATGTTGATCGAATTTCTATCAAGGACGTTTAATTATTTGGCGTAATCAGTTTCTTCGATTTCCATCCTGTCATCTCTGTTTGAGGATCGCTGTAATTGTTATTATGAATTCGAGCGACAATCTTTTTTCCGATTTTCTCGAATCGATTGATCATGTAATGTTGATATCATGATGACAAGCAGCCGTATGAGAATTCAGAGGCAAAAGCAAGCCCAAGCACCCCGCGAAGGATCCCAGAGGAACTATCCAAAGCTCTTGATATATTGTTATTTTGGTAGAATAAATATACGCTATCTACAAAAGAGAAGGAAAGTAAATAATCATGGCGCGATTATTTAGGTTGGGACGTGCTTGGATCTGAATTTTCTATTCGCAAGCTTGATGTTCGCCGGTATGCGTTTAAGCCCGACATGTCCGTCGCATCTTCAACGACGACTGTTTTAACTTGGCTTGAGACTTGCATCGATTATATATAGGGAGCCCTCGAAACGGAACAAAGGAAACGGCGGACAAAGAGCGTTTAAACGGGGAATCCATCTGTACAAAGTATCGAGACAAGCGTGAACCCACCACCACCATATGCGTGCGTACGAGAGTAACGAGAACGTGTCGCGCGAGAAAGAGTTAATATAAGATTTCGGTCGTTAGAAGAGCGATTGAGATTATAGCGGAAGTATATGAGAACGCGCGATTACACACCGAAATCGATCGATCCTTCCTTCTTTTTTTTAATTCCGATCCCTTCGGTTAATTACCGGCAGCGCGTATCAGCGAATTTGCGAGTTGGACGTCGGATTTGGTACATACATGACTGACCTTCGACGTGTGGGTACGGAGGCTGGACTCCGTGGCGAAACCCTTGCCGCAGATGTTGCAGTGGAACGGCCGGTTCTTCGCCCGCTCCACCTGAGCGTCGTGATTCCTCAGGTGTTGCTGCAAATTCGACAGTTGGATGAAGGCCCGCCCGCAGTCCGGTAAATGGCACTTGTACGGTCGTTCACCTGCGATCAGATACCGTAAGGCATATTAGAATTTCGTGCGGCTGTGCACGAGCGTACGTAAATTGTGTTACGGTGGAACACGTAACGGCCCCGTACACGCTCGATCGGGAAATTCGTACCGGTCATGCCACGCGATTTTCCTAGAGGTCGTTTCGAAATTCCAAATTTTATCTTTCCATCGAAAGATGAATAAGCCTCGGCTTCAATCTTTTTCCTTTTTTCATATATCTTTTTACCATCCATTACCATGCGTGATAAATTTACTACAAATTATTAGTAACTTTACTCAAGTGTTATTTTTATCATAAAAATTTTCATATTTCGATGGATCATCATATTTGTACCTATGTCTAGTGGTCGCGGTGCTTTCCTATTATTCGTAATCATGCATAAAGTATTCATGTTCCTAAGCCGTTTATACCGTTTACTTTTGATTGGCGTGTAAGAGTAGGTATCATCCATTTAACGTATCGTACATTCAATATTAACTTTGTCCTCGCGGTCTGGTGCGACGAAGATTGATGAAGAGATTGAAACGTCATTAATGACTCGTTTGTCAGCTCGCCAAGTATGTCTCTCACTCCTCGGCTCGCTCTTAAAAGGTAGAAGCTATGTGGAAAAACGCGCTTAGGAAGTGAATTGGCTGGTCAGTGACTCTCGACTTTTTTTTCCGGGACTTTTTTTTACGGGCATGCAACAGGTTTCTACATCTACATCGAAGAGTAGGTGGGAAGAAAAATACCGCATTTTTCTCCGCTCTACAGGCAGCAGAAAGGCGCGGACGGCGCCGGCTACTGCGCAAATTAGACATAGCTAACGCGCAAATATTTTCCATGCAAATGTATGCGATGTTATTTATTGCAAGGTCTTAAGAAAATTTCCGTTTGCTTCAAAATACGAATATTTAAGCACCCCTCCTGCCCGCGTAATAATGATAAAGTAGCCTCTCGATCGTTTAATCGCTTCGATCGATCGGCATTCGAGAGGCAGACAGACTTCAGCTGCCGCTACGTTTTTATTGCGTTTTTTTTTTCTCCTCTCTACGGCTCGCTGTTCGTCTCGAGTGGACTCGATTCTAATTCCCACAAGCGATTGGCTCAATTTAACTTTTATTAATATCGACATTCTTCCCCAATCCTTTTTACCCCGGGCACTTGTTCCTTCTGCTCTCTCGCTCTAGCTCTTTACCTCTCTTTCACTCTCTTTTTCTCTCTCATCTACCTCTTCCTCTTACTCTCAGTCGTTCTACGGGATTCATCTTTTATTCAGTCGCGTGATTCATCGGAGAATTTCATCGTGTTCGATTTAATAAAAATAACTCGAGCGAGCAAAATTAGATTCTGCAATCTTTTATCGCGCGCTTGGCATTTGAAACTTCCGAGCGTAAAAACAAAACGCGATCAACGAGATGCATTTTTAAACATACGCGGACGGTTTTTTTCTCCACGAAAGATAATGGAAGCTTCCTTGTGTGCGATACACGATAAAAGTAGTTGGATTTTAAAATGACGGTATAGTACCGGTAAGTCTGTTATTAAAGGAAACGATTTCCTGGGGGAAACGAGTGAGCTGATCGTTCCTATTTATTTCCCACCTTAAATGAGTGCAGTGGGAGGAAGACACCTTTGTATCCGCGAAGCTTTTCACATGAGGTGGAACGCCTTGCCGTATTTGTGTTAACTTATTTATGATAAGATCCCACTTCCGCGAATACTCGTGCAAATTCTTTTCAAAGTACTTTTTTAGAATGCGAATTTTAATTGATCACTTAGGTACCTATCATTCTCAAACTAAATTATACATCTCGACGAAATATTTATGCACTGAGAGAAAAATGTGTTAAATTTTAATAAATAATTGTTTAAATAGTACTAAAATGTAACATTTATTTATGGAAAATATTTGCTAAATAAAGGATACCATAAATCAAAACGAATGATTCTTGTATCAAATAAATATATGTTTACATTTAAATATTCAACTAACACTATTCAAATAAATTAAAATTTATTAAAATTTAATACATTTTTCTCTCAGTGTATATAAAAGAAACTCGGCTAGACTTCGTCTCCGATTTTGCCGATGTTACAGCCGGTGTATTAATATGTATTAATTACGACAGGAAACATACGGTTTCGGTCTCTTCACGAGTGACTAAGTCTTTTTTTTACGTTACGCATGTCAAAACAAAGTATTCTCTTACATGAAGAAAATATTTAATTATGCAATAAGGATGGTCTTGTTAAAAAAAAGAGAAGAACGTTAGAAAAGGCGCTATTGGAATTTTTATAAAGGGACACTTGGCTTTTCCCTCCTTCGCCCAAGACCGTATGTTTTCTGTCGCGCTACAATTAAAAACGTATTAATACAACGGCTATAACAACAGTGGCGTCGGGGGGGAAGCCTAGTGGTTTCTTATTGTCGGCGCTTAATTGCTGGTTGAAACATTTATTTGTAGAACGATGAGCTCGCCCACGTGTACGCTCGCACATACGTAATATTCGCCTTTTTTGTGTGCTTGACGTTACCGGAAGTAGCGACGGTAGGAACAAACGCGGTGAGAAGGGTTACAAAGTGAGCACACCTCTCTCTTTCTCCCGTTCATAAAAGGGAAATAATGACATAGAACGTACGACTCCGCGGCCGGTCATTCATTTCTACGAAAACAGTCAGTTTTCCTATGCACTATTATGCGATAAACGTTGTGCTGACACGACGCCGAGCATTCTCGCGCGATAATAATAAAAAAAAAAAAAAAAATAAAAGGACATTGCGGTTACATACACAGCAATGATATTTCAAGCGTGCAGTTGGCATTCATTTTTTTCTACCTCGTTTATCGTTTAATCGACCGTGTCATTCGCTAAGGTGTTAATCCGTAAATGCGCAATATGATAAAGTATGATTTTATATATTAATCTCTAGTTAATTAATTTTTGTTAATAATTAAGTTTTCATTCATTTATTAAACAAAAGCGACAACACATTTGATGATTAGTGACGTATTCCGAAAAATAGATGATTTTCTCGGTATTTCGGATCGGAAGTAACGCATTTTTTTTTTTTAAATAATGAAATATAATTCCTCATTTTAATGTAATAGCTTCTCATTTTGTAATAATTCGCGTGGTCTCGCACGGAGCTGCGAAGAGTTATGATTAAATTTAAAATCTCGCGTGCGAAACGAAAAGACAAGAGATAGAACAACGTGGGGGAGAGGGATCGCTCGAGGTTGCCTTGTCGAAGGGTTTAGCCCCAACTCTTTGAAACCCCTTTGTCGACTGCAGGAATTACGAATTATAAAGAACTTTTGATGAATCGGTGCACTTCGGCAAGCATTCATCTCGACATTCGACATTGGACTTCTCTCAAATTTCAACCCCAGGACATCCTCACATGCGATGGAGCAAAAACGTTACAGTGATGTTACGCAACGATTATTGACGACGAGCACCTATAATTTTAAATTAATAAGCTAAAAAAATGTAATTAATCGCGCATTTTTTTTTCTTGATACCTCGTTAACATTTCGAAATGTCGTCTGGTTTGGACAGCCATAGGTAAAATATAATATTTGCTGCCACGTTGCATTTTCGTACGAGCCATAAATTCTATCCGTCATTTCGGGGCCCGGACAATTTCAATTTTATTCCATTAAAAATCGTGATCATTGTTGCACGAACGAATTTATCGCGCCAGACATTCTACACGAATTTCAACATTTAATTTTGACGTACGGTTACTACCCTCGAGCTCTCCCTCCCTCCCTTTCCCCCCGTTCGCTTGGCTTGCTTGCCTCTCTAGTTCTCTCTCTCTCTCTCTCTCCCTCTCTGACACCCTCCAATTCTCTCTCGCTCACTCTTTTCCCTCATATTGTCGCCCTACCTCTAGCGTTGGCACAAATCATTTTCGGAATATCAAACACCTCTGACAGAACGTCCAATGATTTCCCACCCCGTTTGCCCTTTTGCAGCATAGCGACCCTTTGACGCCGACCGCGACTCTTTTCGCGAGATCTCGCGTTCGCCAGGCGCCGCCGGCCGTTTGTTGAGATTGCCGGCGCATTTTTTTCCGCGGTGCCGATACATCTCGCTGCACCACTCGTCAAAATCACCGGGTACGCGAAAAATAGGTAGAAAGCTCGCACGTGGTTGGACGTGTGAGCACGAAACAGCCCGTGGAATCGCCACCTCCCTCCTTTCCACCTTTCCACCACCTCGGTCTGACCGCTGGTGTGTGCTGATCATCCCCGTACACCCGTGCGTCCCGGGTCTCGCACCCGGTGAATGTTATATGTCGGGTGGATGGTCACCCACCCCCTCGCGCTCGACCACCCCCTTCGCAGTCCACAGCCCGGCCCGGCACGGCCCTACCTCCCTGCCGCGCGCGCGGCCCACTACACGTCCACGGCAGAAAATTAATGTCCCCTGCAATCCATGTATAATGCATTCGCATTTCGTTCAACGAACAAATGAACGCACCGCTAGAAAATTTACGTCCCATCTCGCTCACGGCCGAGCGTCTTTTCTCTTGTTTCGAGCTTTCTCTCTCTCTCTCTCTCCCTCTCTATGTCTCTCTTGCTCTCTTACTCTTGTTCTCCTCTCTTTTTCTTTCTGCCTCTCTCTCTCTCTCTCTCTCTCTTTCGTTCTACTCTCTTTGTCTTTTCCTCTTTCTCTCCATCCATCCCTCGCACGGGAATTCGCGAGCGGAAACGAGCCGGCCCTGACCAACTCGCGGCCGTGCTCGCTCATTCTCTCTTCCGGCCTCGCGTTTCACCATCTCCCGCTTCGCCCCTCCCTCCCCCTCTCTTCCTCTTCCCCCGGTCCCCTCGTCCCGTACTCCCGGCGTCATCGAAATTCCGGCTGGAAATCATTAAATTGCACGCACTCACACGCACGTGCGTCGTTCTCACTGATGGCCCCTCTCCTGGCGAGCCCCCTTCACCTCGACCCCTCCCGCTCTTTCGCTCTTGCGACCTTCTATGACACTCGTCGAACTATCCACACGAGTGATACCTCGAATTTTGGTGTGTGCTCGGGTGAGGGGCGTCAATTTTGGCGAATACGCACTGTTTCCCCGGGAAAAATTGACGATGACAGTGATGGTGAAAGGCGGAGAACAAATTTACGCAATTATCGGGAGCGACGCAATATTTCATGCCATCCCCTATTCTCCAACATTCGCGAAACAAAAACGATTAATATTGGAAAGATAAAAGCGTTGGAATGGAATAGACAATTGTAATTCTTTATACACACGTCTCCTTGAGGAACGACGTTTTTTTCTTTCACTAGCTATTGATTATTGCAACAAATATTGCCGAAGCCTCGGTGGTCGATGAGGAAACTCGCATGGAATATTGAGATCCGGGCAATATTTTTTAAAATCTCAGCTGAGGCAATACTTTTTGCGCTAATAAATTATATGCAGATTTAAGATTCTCATTAACATCAGGTTATTAATATTCTTATTGATTGATTGCTTATTAGCATCAGAAATTATTAAATTGCTTGGCAATTTAATATGTGATATTGCTACTCTGATTCATGATTGTATTTCAAAACCGAAAAATATTTTGATGCGCGATTTGCAGAATCAGACATGTGTATAAATTCACACAAATATTTAAGATCTGCATCGACCGAAAAATAAGATTTCTGCTATTTAATTAGAATAGATGAGGTTGCAAATAGAGAATCGTAAAAAATGCTTAGAGATATTAACTTGTAGAGATATCGTGAAGGTTCAGAGGCCGTATCAAGCTCGAACTATATGTCCAGTTACCACATTGTTATCAAGAATCGTGAATAAAACTATTTCACTTATCAGTGTATTTCAACCGATTTTCGTTTGATCAACGTATCTTTTGAAGTAGCACACTTTGCGTTAAGATATAGATACGATGTTCGAACAATATTCTAGCGATATTAGATCTCTCTGTTAGCTTAGCAGCATTTTTCTATGTACATATAATAAAATAGGTATATAATTACACTTTGAAGGATATTGGATAATGTAGATAACGCGGATAGAGTTTGTTTCACCTTCAAGATGAAGTCAGAATAACGATTAATGATGATTTCAAGAGTTATGTTAGATAGAAAAGAAAAACGCGTAAGAGTAACACAATTATACATGCTAAACAATAACGTCAGACAGTTACGTGACAAAAGCGGTCTGAACTTTGTACTTTATGTCTTTCGGGGCCACATTAGATTAATGGTAGAGGATTCGTGTGTGTTAAGTGCAAAGTGGTCGTTGAAAAATTTAAGTTTCTCATATACGGCGCGGATTGCATTAACCTTGGTTCGACGGGAAAGTATTTTCGGAAAAGGCGGTCTGTAGCCCGCCTTGGCTCGTTGCTAATTAAAGCGAGTTTATCTGCGCTGTTCTCGCTAAAGCGAGAGTCGAAAAGCGATTAAACTTCAAATTTAGCCTAAAAGTACGACGGTAATGTGACAATCTCCATTAATTTTCTTACATGTCCGGGAATCGTTGATGCTTTCCTACACCGGGTCGATGGAGGAAACGATCGTTCGCGATGATATAAAAAGATTTCCGTTGTGACAAAGACGATTATCGGATGTACGGGATGTTCCGGAGATGACTCGGGATTCCTATCGTGCGTATATTAAATTAGCTGCGCAGGCTAGTAAATTCGCGCTAGTAAGCGTCATTTGCGCGCGCTTGCGCCGCAACAAAAATAGAGAATTAATTATTTAGAGGAGTTATGGGCGCGCCGCGTTTATTGGTCTACATTAATTACGGTTTCGCTAGCCCGGTTAGTGCGAGAGCCGAACAATTGAGTCGTTGTGTTTTGATAATTATTCCCGTGACAGTCATTAATAATCAAATGTACTATATAGTCGTATAATTAACTGCTATACCGGAACCACCTTCTGTTCCCTCGACATTCCCGAACGAATTCTTTCTCATTTTTAGAAAACCCGCGACAAGATGCGTTCCAACCGTCTTAAAGACACGTTGCTTTAGCTACATTGTTCGGGAATGGAGACTAGAAATTGAAATCCTTGAAAGAGGAAGAGATTGTTATTAATATCAATTAAAAGTTTATTGAATAAAAGAAAGAGATGTGAGAAAGTTTTCGAAAAGTTTATCATAAATTTATATTAAATAAAAGACATATTGGAGAAGAGAGAGCGAGTTCTCACTCTCTATCAGTTATATTCTGAAAATAAGCTGCTAACTTCACAGAAGTGTTAAAATGCGGTAAGCGGTTAAATGACCGTTCGACCCTTTGATGTTAATTCGTTCGCGAAAACTGTCACCGAGAGGTGTGTCCGTTTCGCTCACGCGCCGGGTGGTCAGCATCGGACAGATGAAATTACTTTCCGCGGGAATCATTATCGGGAGGTACCATCAGATTTATCGAAAGAAGAGCGCGGGAGCATTATCGTGGATACGCTTGGAAATTTATAGGGTCCGGAATTACCATGAAACCGGCGTTAGTGCCACGTTCGGCATAGCATATATTGCGCTAGGAGAACACGTTACCGGGCACACAGAATTCGAATGAGAGCGAGAGAGTGTGTGAGAGCGAGAGAGAAAGAAAGAGAGGGAAGAGAGTGAGAGAGGAAGAGGGAGAGAATGCATCCCTTTCCCGAGCAATGCAGCCGAGCGTTTCACGCATGCATGGAAATCATTAAAATAAAATGGCCGATAACAAATGACTGTTGCAAAGAGGGGAGCCCTCCCGGCTGGCGGCCATCTTGGTTCACGTGACCGTCATCCGGGCAACCACGGGCACGCCACGCCCCTTTAATGATTTCTACCCCCTGGCGAATGTGCTGTACGTACGTGCGAAATTTCTCCCGTGTATGTGTGTATGTTTGTTCAGGGGTACGTTGGTGTATGAGTGTATCCCCCGCATACGCGGGGTACAGTCATCATCAGTAGTCTAGGCGAAATCACCCGGTACAGCCTCTTCCAAACTCGCCGAGTCAGCGATCGTTCTCGAAAGTGCATTTCGGGGTTGAACGCCTGATTTTATGTTATTCCTTGGAGAAAGTGGCTATACGGTACTCGTAGCATGATGAATTATGTACTTGAGAAATGTACGATGATCCAGTTAGACTTGTTTCACGACCAGTTTGATTGGTTGCCCGGTAGTGGCGGCGTCGCGAAGCCGGCAGGAGTCGTGTCATGCGAACATCATTGTATTGAGTAAAACGAATTTGCAGGTATCCGAGACCTGCAGTAGCACAATTACGATTTCGGTTTAGATTTCGATATGCTATAGATACGTATGAAAATTCGCGTGGGATTGCTATTTTTCCATATCCACATCGTCTAAAGTTGAATTCACTCCGGAATTATAAGACTGACATTGACTCCCTGGTGTTTGCGATCGCGAAATATAAGCGTGGAGATCATTCTCGCGTGTCTGGTAGTACCCGAAATAAGCGAAATCCAAAATAAGCGAGATTACACCGAGATTCAATTCCGATTCTAGACAATGCCAGGGTAACGATACGCTTGGGATGACGTCGTCGGCGATGCCGTTGCATTTTGCAACTTGTCGTCATTGCCGCCAACGTCGTCGTGCGGGCTCGGCGCTCGAAAGTTCAAGGTTCGCATATACACAGTCAAGCCGAGTCGAAGTGAATTTTCGAGTCGATAGCAGGCAGGCGGGCGAGCAAGCTCGGGGAATCTAGACTCGGCCCGGCGGCGGATACTCCGTTTGATGATGCGGGTAAGGCACGCGGGCAAGCGTTCGGGAATCGCGGCCGGGCACAGTAAAGGGCGGTAATAGTTGATCAATAATCCCGTAACTTGGTTAGATGCGCGTTTATTTTGCCGAATGCGACCTATTCGCTCGGCCGAACGTCAGCCGGCGTATTACGCGGCCATGAAAGTTTTATGAGGCAAAGATTACTGCCGAGTCTCCACCTCGTCCTACGTGTCGTTATTACACTTCCGCCGATTCGTCCACGCGTTCCACGGCACATTGCATTTTTCCCGCTCGGGAAACGAAGCTCTCTTTCGTAATGTCACTGAACGGCCACGACCAGTTATCGTTTGATCCCGCATGTAGATTGGACGATTTATTATTGCTCGTTTCTGTACTAATGTAGTTTAATATTAATCTCGATTAAATCAACTCTTCATCTTTTTCTAGTTTTAAAAATTATTAGATGAAGAGTATAGGTTTAAGGCATATCTCCAAGTAATAGGGTTAAAATAATTAAAGTTATTGACCACGTTGTTTGATTAATGGTTACGTGGAGTATGATTTGAAAAATCCGCTATGAAGCATTAGCAATTTTGTAAATTGAAATAATTTGACGAATTAGTCGCCTCACGATGAAAAGATTGTTATCGCCGCGGATTTGAACATTCGCGAACAAGGTCGTTCAAATGTGCACTGCGATTCTTCCTACGACGACGATGATGCCAATGAACTTCCTGTTGTTACCGGTTGGTCTGGTCGTGTGCGGGTGGAACATTATTCGGGCATATGGTAGTCCCTTCTCTCTATCTACCTTTCTTTCGCTCTCTCTCCCACGCTCTAGCCCTCCTACCCTCTGATCGGAGCGGTTCACCTGCCTTGCCCGAAACTCTTTACCTCTTATTTTTTATTTCTCTTTTTTTTTGACCGATGCCTTCGCTTTTTCGGGCCATCCACGGGGTTACCGACCCGGTTGAAGCCCGTAACCCTTCCTCATCGTTGTGGCACGCTTATTTCTTCGCATCGAGGCCGATGAACCCTTTTTTCTGTGATCGGTTATAATCCCATAAATCGATCGGTCGACACGTGGAATAATCGGAATCGCGATACGGAAATGCGATAGATTTGGTGAAACTTTCCGCAATTTTACCTGCGACTTACTCATTTAGGTTCGGCACAAGATTATAGTTCTATTATTACTCTGTCGCGCAATGTCAGACGTCGAAATCATTGATTTCAAGCGCTCAAAGAGATTCTGTCGTAGGTTCAGAGGAACTCGAAGGTTAAGGTTTGGAACTGAGAAGTCGTCAGGTACGCTTTCGTTTCCACTTCCGCAGACAAAAAACTCATCGAGCAGAATACTTTGAGAACAACTTTTCTTCTTCGCTACCGCGCGACGAGCTCTAATTTCAGGACGGCCCGTAATTTTTCTCGCGGGCTCAGCCGAGCATAATTTATTCCCGATGCCTGATGAGACCCATTGTCGCCGAGACGATGTCGGCGCTCTCTCTCTCAGTAGCGAAGGGGGTTAAAAACGAGTCGAGTCGAGTCGAGCGGGGAGAGCCCGCGGAAACGAGGGGTTGAAGTGGTCGCCGCGTTTCTAGTCAAGGAGAGAAGAAAAAAGGAGGACGAATTATATAAGACACCGGAAGAAGAGTACAACACGCGGCGCCTGCTTCCTTCCACCCATCCGCATCCGTCCGAGAATAGTTAACGATCGTTTCTAGATGCAGGACAAGATCATCACCCCTTTCCCCTAACGACAATCTCTCGTCGCTTAACAGGCATTTCGTCGAGACCTTTTTTTCTTTGTCTCTTTCTCTTTATGTCTCTGTCCCTCTCTCCTTCTCGTCGTAGAACGGCGAACCTCGAGTCATTAGGCAGACCAGGGTAAAAAGGGGTAAAAATTAATGTCTCAGAACGAACGCTCAGCCTGTCGAGTGGCCAGAGCTAAGTCGTGATGGCCCTCGTGTCTTTACGATTTTTCATCGCGAGCCATTTGTTCGTAAGATCCTGGGAGGTTATACTCTCTCTCTCTCTCCACCCCAAGTTACCAGTTGAACGACCTTTGATTTCTCGATGAGGTTGACGTACAACTGAATTAATAACGAGCCATTTCGAACGGCTCTAATTATAGGTAAAATTCGATTGAAAAGTGAAAAATTTGCTGAGATATAAGATCGTCTTGTATATGTGTGTGTTTTCAAAGTATAAAACCTCGAATAGAACGGACACGATATTATGGAGTTATGACGCGTTGAGAAATGGATCTATGCGAGAAAGCGTGTTCAGTTGAGGCTTAAGCTCGCGCATCGTCGAAATCGTCTACGCGCCTCCAAGCCTGCCGCATACGGCGAGTACGTTCATGTACGTTCACGTACGTTCACGTGTAATAGGTAGAGCGTGTATAACGCGGACACGTATCGTGCGCGCACACAAGACTGGGCCCCGAAGTTTCCGACGTAAGACGGCGGAGATCCGCCGCCTTACGTTCTCGTACGCCGTATGCCGTATGGCGTCCCGCGCGTTACCTCCCACACATGCCGTGTAGAAAGTTTACTAGATGGAAATCTATATCTTATTTTATGGCCGGCCGTGCTCAATATTCTTGACCCGCCGGCCTCGAGAGCGGCTGATATAAATGGTCCGCGTAAATCTTTCCAGTCCGTGGCTCAGCATCGGCTAGCCGCGGCGCCGATAAAGAGATGCATCTCTTCTTTGTGGAGATGGAAAATATTATCGGCGCTATATTATCGCGAAACATGGATGCGCTGTAACGACTTCGGATTAATTATGTATATTTCTGGGAGAAGAAAGATATGTACTTTTCTTTATTTATAGCTGAAATAGTATATTGTTGAAATTCTTCGTATATACGACAAATCCAAGAGTCTCAATTGGTGTCTCTTTTGGTATCGTGATGAATAAATTAGTTACGTATAAAAACGAAATCTGCCGTAATCTCAGACGGAGTGATTAATATTACCAAGTCATTATTAATATCAATAAAACACAAGTGTTAATGCAATCATATACAGATTCGTGTTTTGCAATGCTAATGTTTCCGTGATAATCGTGCTGCATCGGCGGTATCTATTTGTTCCACTTAAAGATGCATTTTTTTTTCCAGACTGTCAGTGTGGACAGTTCTCATTTTGTACAGCTTTCATTCTCTTTATTGGATTATTGGACAGCCGATGCGATAGCTCGCGGGACGCGTCATCGGTAATCGGAGTAATTGCAGATGCAAAATGAATATACGTCGTCGCGCTGTCGGCGTGGATTACCTATCTCGCATCATGCGCGCGCTTCTAATAACTATCGATAACGTGGATGAAAAGGAAAATGAAAAAAAAAAAAGGATGAAAAGAGAGAAACATTGATGCTTCATCATGGCATTTGTCGGCGCGAAGTTATAGCATCCGAGGCTGAGAAACATTAAGTATCCTTAACCCACTGACCGGTTCTCCGCGGCGCGTTAAAATGTGATAGCGCTCGCGGTGCGCACTCGAGGATCGTATCTGATTTTGCGCAAAAAGTCCGGCTTTCGTGCCAGATTAGAAAGTTAATCTACATTTCGTTAGGTGTAACACCGTTCACCATGGCGCGCCGTATAAGTGTAATTACACACGGCGGCGTATTGCGAGACAAATACGACGGAAAGGTTAGACTTACAATTATTATACATATTCGAAATTCGGTTTTTCACCCAAAACCTTTTTCGCTCGAGGCGAGGCGACGCGATTTTTACGCTCCGAACAAATATAACGCGAATATTGTTATTCATGGCGCTCGTTGGAAATGAATAACATCCATTAGCGAGCACTTAGAGAGAATTAAATTACGAATAAATAACTGCGAAACATTATTTTTGCGCATTCGACATCTATTTATATTAATATATATATATTTTTCGAAAAGCATTTCTCCGTTGGTGAAAATGACGAGATTTCGAAAATGAAGTTTCCTGTAAAATAATTAATCTGCGCCGGAAGAAGCCAACGCGGATATTTTATTTGTATTTCAAATATTCCTTTTGTTTCGACGATGTTACTTATGTTTCGTCGTGAAGAGGGATTTTCGTCTCGCTAGAGGAGAATCTCGAAGGAGCGTCTCCGCTCGCGAAAGGGTTGCGAAAGTAAGTCAGTAAAGCAAGGGTGAACTTTCGGCCGAATTCAAAGATTAAAACGGCGGTGTCTCTTTAAGCGTCTTGCGAGAATCGCGAACCTCGCCGTTTCTGAAATCGTCTCGATTCACCGACAGTCTCGGGCGTCATTTTTAATGGCTATACTTTCGAAAGTGCGAACGTTTATTCACAAAATGCGATCATTAATGGGTAGAGAAGGGATGCCGTTTTTACATCGCGCTAAATAAACGATTAATTCACGAGAGCATGAAAACTAACGCGACCTTGCTTTTTATACTTCGACGAATACTTATTACTTCTAGCTGCATCTCGGACTATTCTATATCAGCTGCGAGCGATAAGATAGCCGCGAAAAAAATCACTCTCATGGCAACAATCTCAGGACGCGTTGCGGATTTGCGTGTTGCGGAAAAAGTGAACGCGCCTTGAAAAACGTCCATGAAGAATATACGTACAATGATGAAATATAATAACTTGGTCTGCTCCGAGTTTCGCCGTGGTATTAAAAGCATTTACTCTCGCGTATGTATTTTACGATTTTGCTTCTTTAACTTTAATTAAATTATGAAACTGACACGTTTTGATACGGTAGTGCTAAAATATACCAAGTATCCGATATTAAGGCGCAATCCGATTATTAAATCGGCTCGTGCAGTAAATGCAGGCTATTCGCGAGGAGCGTTAAATTCCATCTAAAAGTATCTCGCTTCCTTTCTTCATAACTGAACTCTGCGGAGAACTCTCGAGAGTCACGTGATTTGTCCGGCTAGGCGAGCTCGCGGTTTCCCTTCCCATTAAATTTTAATTAACTGCGGGTGGGAAAAAACGAAGTAAGTGCACTATACCCCACAATATGCATACTATAGCCCACGTTTTGCCATCCCGCGTAATTAGTTTCATCGACCACTAAGGCCGTACAAGGTGTTGGACAAAAAGGTAGGAGACTCGCCGAGTCTCCGTGAAAAAGGACTTAACCGTTGTTCCTTGTTTGAGAAGCAATTCGAGAACGTGGTACTTATATCTCGCAATCATTCCTTCGTATAATTAATAATGCTAAGAAAAACAAGAAAAGAAATAAAAATTATATATAGCGTCATAATTTTTTTATTTTGCAAAAGTTAAACTTGATGACTTCGATGATCAGAAAATTTACAGTTTCGCAAAATAAATTCTACTCAAACGTGCGTTTTTAATTCATCTATTTCTCAGAATTTTCTATCGCTACGATGTTGCGCAAAAATGTCAATTTACCGGCTATTAGTCCGCCATTCGGATCTGTCAACAGAGCGTCGTGCAAATATTGCACCGAGATTTCTTATCTTGTATCACAAACAGCCGCACGGTGACAATCGGCGCGCGGGCGGGCTCGCAACGAGTCGGAAAAATTACCAAGGCGATTCGCGATCGTGCTCCGGTCGTCGTTTCGTCGCGGTCTCATATATAATCGATAGCGGAAGCGATCGCACCCCGCAACAGCGGGGCCTGACAGGCATATAAAAAAGATTGACGGTCAGTCTATTGTCGAATCATTTCGTTCGATACGATCCAAGGTCGAGACGAGAAAGAAAAAAAGCGTAGGCGTATATATATCGTCCTCCCTCCTCACATCCCCACGGTAGAGACTCTATTCAAATTAACCCTCACGGAAAAAATGCGGAATCGCCGCGGAAGGGTTCGTAGAAAATTAGAATAGGCTGATGCGCACGTCGATAGGCTATGCATATGCGCCGTGACTGTACGTTCGTTTCTTCGACCACGGACCATACGGCGTTCCTACCGGCTTAATCATTTTTCTTTTCTTTCTCCGAAGTTGTATCTTTCCTCACCGGAGTTTACCGATATTTTAACGGATAAGGGGAGAAGAAGGGGATCCTAAAGTAGTTTGTTTTACTGATTCAGTATAGGATCTACAAACATATGATTTACATGTCATTGATACATCACTACATATTATTACGTCAATATAGCACACCCTCATACCTACAAATTTTCTAACCAACTAATTTTTTTATTAAATAAATATCTAAGCCTAATTCTAAGAACCCAATATTATTTGTTCATGTAATCCTTAGTCTAAAGATATGTACAAAGTACAAAACTTTTATATAGTAAAAGCAAATATTGTTTGAAACTGATAAAAAAAACTGTATTTTTTCAACTTTTTTTTTGTTTTTGACATAAAATCGACCTGTTTATTATAATACATTATTGTTTGTACTTTAATTGTAGAAAATAATTTTTTAATCTCTGTATATATAAAGGCAGTTAGAAAAATAGTCATTTGAAAAATAATCACAGACGACTTTAGGATCTCCTTAGTTGCGACAAAAAAGAAACATAAAACGGAGCGATTTTTTTATTGTGAAAAATTAGGCTGTCTCAGCATCACATAAATATTTATTCAAATAATATTTTTTGTGATGAATATTCTCAAATATAATCTTCTAAATAATATGTAATATTAGTTGTATTCCAACGTAATGAAATTTTTATGAAGCCGGTTGTGCAAGAAGAAAGATCGTGAAGTTACAAACTTCAGTGTCTATCGATAATCGTGTCTTTTTAAGTCGCTGCGGTGGCGAAGCTGAAGTTGAGTGTGTTAATTACTAAACACGGGCCGGTTACATCGCTCGCAAAATTGCATGAATGCATGAATTCTGGCATACGAGTAATTTACGAGTATGCTGCGTTGAACGCGGGCTGATATTAGAACTAACGCTCGTTCTGTTAAAACATTCATAGCGAGGCTATAGGTCGGCTGATTAGCTTGCGATATTAATCAACGAAAATTAATTAACTTCCGGGTTTAAAATATTGTCGAAATGCAAAGATTTCGTCGATAATTTCATCGCGAATCCGTGGTATGTGGCCGCTGGAAAAAGAATATTTTTGGGCGAAAGCTCGTTTCGTAACTTGTCGTTTCCTCTGTCGTCATCTCGCTCGTAATTTTTATTTCTCGTGCTCAAAGCGTCGCCGTGCCGTTGTTTAATCTTTCATTCTGCGCCATTTGTGATAAAGGGACCACCGGCGTCGCTCTTTTCCGCAGTGCTCTCTCGACCGCCGGGACCCCCCTTGCGCCGCTTTCTCATCGCTTTGATTTTTCTCGAGACGTTCGCCGAGAGGCATTCCACCGCATGAATTCTTAACCGGCGAAATTAGCGAATTAAAAGTGTGAGAGGGACGGAAAAACGTGCGGAGCCGGAACAGGCTGCTGCTGCCAGAAGGCCGAGGAGGCGGCGAGGTTGGCGGAAGTGAGAGTGCGTCGGACGAAAGGAAGACTTTCAGGGTCTGAATCTAGGAACGTTCGTCCTTTTTCTCATTTTACCCGCGGCACCTCGTAAATACGGATATGCAGGCTCATTTCCAAACTGTTCCGCGCGTAGAAGCAGAGGGATGGTGGGAAACGGAGGTCGAGAGCCAGAAGCCTTAATTTTTATTCATGCGCCGACGAAACGGCAATTTTTCGCAGTATTAAGTGGGCTTTAAAATTGTCCAGTCAATTTCTTCGGTAGAACGTGCTCCTTTTTTCAAGCACCACTATCATCGTTGCGGCGCGGCGACGCCCTCTCGATGGGTTAGTCTCTTTTTCAACACACTTTGTGATCCTTTCGATGGACGCGAAACCGCGTGCTCCATTCCGCGAGAATGCCTTTAGAAATTACATCCAATGTGAGTAGGTATAGTAGTACGTAGTCGCTCGAGGGAGAATACCGATGTGTTATCAGTAACGTGGCTATTACGCATCGGCGTCTTTCATTGCGCGAATTATGCTCATAGACGGATCATTAGGTCATAGATGTTACCAAATGGACGCCTAGATTAGGGGCTTTCGCAGCATATAACAATCGCAATTCCGTATAGTCCTTTGAGATTGTTCTACGCCACCATTCTATCCGCGCTGCTTTTCGCGTGGCGATTTTCGCAGCCAACACACGCGCCTAGTTAGCGGCTCCGGGAAAACCGATTAGTTCCTGGCGCGTAGGGCGGTCGATCATTAGATTTTGGTCGGGAAATTGAGTTTTGCTCGCTGCCGAAGGGATAATCTTTGGTATAGCCTCTGGCCTGCTATACATACGGACTCTGTCTGTCCTTCTCTCTCCCTTTCTCTTGCTCTCTCTCCAGGGGTGCATCCCGATCGTCGCATACGCCCACGGACGCACATGTGCATACATGTGTGTTGCGACTGCATGTGTACGTAGGTGAATATACATACGACCGCGTTCACGCGCTCGCGCGGTCGTGTGCGCTTGCGACGGTGGCGGCACGTAACTTCGGTTCCATTATTGAGCGATCGGACGATCGAAAAATTCCCGCGCTTTTTCGCACGCGGCTATCCCGGTGGGGCGAACCGAACTCTCATTGGCTCGGCCGTTTGGTCATCCTTGCGCGCCGTTGATACGAGAGGGGGTGAACGGACTCGCTCACCCTCATTCTCGTTCTCTCTCCCTTACACTCCGCACCCTCGCCAGGTATTTGTCTAGGCTACAGATATTGACCAGCTATCGATATCGTGGACACTCGTCGATATTATATTCTCCGTTGCCGCCTGCTTCCCCACCATCGTATCCGTTCTTTCGTTTCGCTCTCCCACCCCATGGATTTTACCGGTCGTGCGTTCTCGTGTAAATTTCGGTTAATGAATTATATGTATAATATATAGACATGCGTGCATATATGCGCGCGAACGATGTAACTCGCGTGCATATTTGCGGAGCGATGGAACGGCGGGTGGGGGAGGAAAGGGGCACGTCGGCACGCCGGCGAATTCCCGCCGATTTTTGAACACGAACGACCAATCGCCGCGTGCCCCGCCGCGCCAGAATTTCATCGAAATGAGAAATCAATACGCGGTGCAAACGCTATAACGGGATTGTTTCGTTGCAAAAATGCGCGCGGTTTCCGAGTATGCCGCTTTGCATTCGCATTACTTCGATATTAATTAGTACGTGCTAACGTATTATTGCTTCCCCTGTTTATACCTGTATATTATTTATATATATTGTACAGCTATATATACATAGGATGTAATCTTGCGCTGCAAGAACGGTAGAGCTTAACAAAATTAACAGAAAATTAAATGAATATAATTTTGTAATTGCGATTTTTGTTCAATATACATTAAGTATCTTGTAATAGATTTATTTGACGCTTCTATTTTCTATATTTTTTTACTTTATTAATTTTTTACATTACATTTACATTAATTCTGGATATATTTTACTAACGAAAGAATAATTGGAATAGCAATAAATAGTAAAATTGCAACTAATTACGACTAAGATAAATTATCGAGCGTTGGTTCGGCAAAAAATAACATTTATGATTTACAGGGAGTCAACAAGCTTGTTGAGTTTGCATGTTGTATGGTTATAAATTTTACACCGTCCAATCATTTCTCCGTAGACGTTCGAAAATAGAAATATTTCGATTCCTAGCTAAACTTGGCTCCGAGCGTTCGCAGTTCGTCACGAGATACCGTTGCAAGGTTTGCACCCTCTCCCTCGGTGCAACCGAGGTCGGGGGCTGTACATACGGGTGCATTTAAAACATTTTATCGGTAGAAGTGTAGAAATCCAAAGCGACCCTTTACGTACGCGTGTGCATACACGCCCAACTCGAGCACCACCCTACGAAGGAGGACGATGACGAAGGGTGGGATATGTGGGGAAGGGCGGTTATTAATGTAAGGGGTGGCTGAGCAGTAGTTATTTGGACGTGGGTGGTCGCAACAGAGGGCGAGAGAAAGAGATTCGGAGAGAGAGAGAGAGAGAGAGAATGTGAAACAAGAAGACGGGAGGTCGAGAGATGGGCCAGCTAAAATCAATGCGAGTCTTTCTTTCGCTGCTATTTACAGTTAAGAAACGACAAGCTGGGCCGAAGCAGCGCGACGTGGAAATAAATAAAAAGATTAGTAGCTCCAACATGGAAAATCAGGTTATACTGGATATTCTCGTCAAATTCGCAACGTTTATTTTTATAAACTGTTCGGTGTACGAAGGCTCGGTTCAAGCAAAGTTACGGAGTACCCTACGATCTACATCGCGCAAGACGATTCCCTTCCTGATTCGTCGAAGAAGATTTGAGAGAACGATTGAAACGATTCGTTACGCCGGCAAAGAAACGTTGGGGATCCGTTTACTTTGTCAATGAGCCTTTTCTCGGATCGATTGTTACTCAGGGTTTCGTATCTCTCTTTCGCTCCGCACGGATTCGGACGATTCGATTAAATAGCTCGAATACCCGACGCGGGGGCGTTTTTCTCCTCGTTCTTTGTTTTTTTTCCATTGCCTCGCAAAAGCAAATCTTCGTTAAGGTCAACGAGATTTTTCCAAGGGGCTAGTAGTCGTGCGCGCGGCGCGCGCTGACCGTTCGGCGTTCGCTTGCGAGTCTAATACCTTCCGAGTGACTACGCTCATCCCTTAATGAAATTCTTTCTACCCGGACGCGACCCATTGGCTTGCCTTTGCAGCCAGATCAGGTTTTCTCATTATTGCAAATCCTTCATGCCTGGTCCGGCCTGGTCGATGTTATTTTAGTCGCATGCTGCTTCCTACGCGGATGCATTGTTATCCAAATATCGAAAGCCTCGCGGGGCGCGAAAGAGCAGTACGCAGGGCGATAGGATGCATTCGTTCGTTCGTTCGACCGTATCTATGAGAGCATAGGAATATTTTACTTGCACGCATGTTGCATGCACAAAGCAATTTCGCACCGGCGCGCATTGAAGTTAGTCACAATCGGGACGCATGATTGCCCGTACAGACAATAACTGCATATTAATTTATTGATTATTGGCTATAGCCCGGGCGATATAGTATTCATAGAATTTACTATAACAGCAATATATATTCGTGCACTAATTTATTGACCAATAACTCGGCGTGAGTTCTATAACGACGACGAGCCCTGGGCAGCGGTGTGGTGGGGTACCAGAGCTTAACGTGTATTATTCTGCATTAATTTACGGGCGGTGCCGATTACGCGGCGGTCAACTTTAATCGGGCGTAATCGAGGAAAAAGCTCACGCGCCGACCCGATGTCGTTAACAACAACAACAAATGAACAAGGGAGCCACTCACCCGTATGCAGTCGTGTATGCTGTTGCACGTGGCTGAGCTGCTTGAACCTGCGGTCGCAGTAGCTGCACTTGTATGGCTTCTCGCCGGTGTGGACCCTGATGTGTTGCACGAGTTGATGATTGCTGGAGAACGACTTGAGGCACTGCTGGCACTGGTGCGGCTTAACTTCGTTGCTGGTGATCATGCCGCCTGGTCCGACGCCGACGCCGACACCGACACCCAGACCGGCCAGACCACCGGCGACGCCGCCGCCGGGCCTCGCCGTCAGTGCACCCGCGCCCAGCTCCCTCGCGTGCATCTGCATCGCGCTCTTGTGCATGAAGATCTGCGAGAAGAACTGCCGGGGTTAGTTGGTACGCTGTACTTTTCACCGAGCAACGGGGGATGGTAGATCGACCCTGACCGCCGTACATTTCGTAGTCGATCGCCATCATTTTCGCATTGCCGAAACTGAAGAGGTTACCTCGCCTCCTCGGATATCGATCGTTTTGTAAAAGATTTGAATATTTAATTTGGAAAAATATTTATTATTGAAAAATAAACGAGAGGCGAGGAAATCTCATAATAAATATAAAGAATATTATATTGTAAAAACCAATTTTTATTAATACAGAAAAATCATTTAAATGAGAATAAGTTCAATGAAATATAATAATACACTGTTAAATCTATAGTGTCAAATTTAATCTAATTTTAGTTGCCATTGCTTCTATTCAATATATTGTTATTTTTTACTAAAACAATAAAATAAATTTGACACTCTGTAGTGTTAATTTGACACTGTACGTACAGTGTCAAATTTTTCCATTGTTTTAGTAAAAAAATAACAATTTATTGAGTAGAAGCACTGGCGATTTAAATTAGATTAAATTTAACTCTATTGATTAAACGGTGTATATTTAATGTTATTTATATTTTAAATAAAAACAGTAGGGAAGAAACGCACATACTTTTGCAATCCTC
The DNA here is from genome assembly GCF_001594075.2 of Trachymyrmex cornetzi. Classification (NCBI taxonomy): domain Eukaryota; kingdom Metazoa; phylum Arthropoda; class Insecta; order Hymenoptera; family Formicidae; genus Trachymyrmex; species Trachymyrmex cornetzi. The sequence goes on along the minus strand of NW_017299871.1, from coordinate 1,745,921 downwards.
ATTAACAGTAAAAATGTTCTAAGATATTATATTCTTTTTCACAGTTTCGGCACAGATTTCATAACACGTGCGGTTCGATTGATCCTCGTATCTCTTTGTTTGCGGTAATTTTTGTAGATATATTAAGGTGAAATTATAGCACTATTATAAATCGAGGAGATTTATTTACGCGCGAAATTGTATTACGGTGTTATATATCGTCTAATCCGAGTTGTAGTGGTAGTTGAACTTGGCGATTAGAAGTTACCAAGGTCGTGGTACTGCAAGGCCGAGAGCCAACGTTTATAATCGCGGAACGAAGGTGCGGTGCAACTTGACCTACTGACCGATACTATAAGCTCCGATTCTGAAACCAGCGTGAGAACTTGGAACTCGACGAAATTTGTAACCTAGCTCCTTCTCAGCCTGATTTAGATTTATCGTTATAGCACGCGCGCATGTGTTTTGCATGAACGCAACACGATTGAGACATGTAATTTTACGATCTCTGCAATATATTTAGTACATCTGTAGTACATTTACATTCAATCCATCACGTGTTTTTAAACATTCTGTCAATTTTAGGTAGGTGATTATTTCGTTGTTTAGGTGCTTACGGTTTATTATCCGCTTCGCTTCCATCGATCTCGATAGCGAGAATATCGAGAAAAGAATTCGAAAAGTCGCGTTCGCGAATATGAAGAATCGTGCGCGACGGTACGTACGAGAGTGGTTCAATCACTACTCCGATTCTTCCTGAGCGTCGTGAGGAAGAACCGAAACTGATAGAACGGCAGATCGGGCCGCGTAGTCGGCGCAGGAACGTTCAATTTCGGGTTCTCCTCGTTCGGGGAACAGGTGTTGCGCCAGTATCGCGGGTGTGGGTGTAGGTGAACGAACGAAAGGGTTAACGTTAAGGCCGTACAGTCCGCGGCAAGAGTGGTCGGGCGAGTAGGATTCGGCACGAGGTAGTAGAAGGGCCGACAACTTGGTGGAATTAAAGAGGGTAGTGAGGAGAGAGAAAGGCAAAGGAGATGGACGGATGGACTCGCGAAGACGGCGAAGGATTTTATTAAAATATGTTAAAACTGTAATTAAAATCGAAAAATCTCGTGAGAAGTTTTAAGAATCTTAGGTCACCCCTTTCGCGACGAGAAGAGAGCGCCAGGCTTCATGAGAGCGAGAGGGGAAGAGGCGGCCGGGCAGGACGAAGAGAGAATTGAAATTGTCACCGGGGGTTCTCAAGTTTCCGCGAGTTCAACCCTTTCCTCTCGTTCGCCGTTCGACGTGACTGTGGATACTTGACGGGGTGACGACGAGAGATCTCGGCGCTCGCTGGGCATCCCTGGACTCTTTAATCCCCGTGGGAGAGGGAGAGGCTGCCCGACGCGATTTTATTCCGCGCCTTTTTCCTCGCCTTTTTCTACCTCCGCCCGGACACGGTCGGCCGGCTGTTGTTCGTCACCGATTTGAATGAAATTGCTCCTGTTTTGCGGTACTCAAGGGGGGGAAATGTTATGAACGCCGAGGCTCCGTTTAATCGATGTACAAACGGTACGCTGATACGAGCATTGGGACGAGTTTGCGTCGATTTTGTAATATATGAGAGGTATTAAAAAATTATTGACATCTACGGAAATAATATATTGAATATATTAACAGAAATAATATATTGAATATATGGCAAAGATAATATATGTATTAATATCTATTTTAATTCATATGAAGAAAAGTAATGTTGAAAATGTAAATTAAAACTAATATATTAAATATACAGGGTGTTTTCAAATTCGCGCTCGCAAAGTACAAGACGTGATACTTTATGCTAAAACAAACAACTTTTTCCTTTAACAAAATTACGTCCGATAAATAATTTTTGCGCTTATTTGTTGACTTCAACTTGTTCTCCTGCAAAAACTATTTATCGGGCGCAATTTTGCTAAAGGAAAAAGTTGTTTTTTCTGCTAAAACGAATAACTTTTTCCTGTAGTAAAATTACATTCGATAAATAATTTTTGCGTTTACCTCGTACAACTTCAACCTGTTCTCCTGCAAAAACTACTTGTCAGACGCAATTTTGCAAAAGGAAAAAATTGTTTCTTTTAGCGTAAAGTATGACGTCTTGTACTTTCGCGGGCGCGAATTTGAAAACATATTAGAGATAAATACATTAATATAATTTTTTTAGTTTATGTAAAAATAGAGTTGCATCTATTATTCGAGTATATATTTTTGTATATGTGGATTGTGTAATCTCAATCAGCTTGTTCGATATTTTTAAGGTGTAATTTGCTTGCCAACACGGGTTTTCCTTTTCGAATTCCTTGCCCCTCGTAAATGGACTTTCACGATGATTAACCGGGAGCCGGGAGTGACAGAAGGGTTCGTGAAAAAATGGTTTGATGCTGAGGCAAAGTCGCGTCGCGAATTTTTAACGACTGTCTCAAGTGTCCCGTCGAGATTTTTCTTTAAACATCGAATATAAGACATTTCGCCGATCAAACGACTCTTTACCTTTGGGTTTATGAGATTTTAGAGATTAGAAATTTTTAAATATTTTTATGATTAAATAATTTTAATTCTGATTTGATTTATACTAAATTTAATGCCGAGAGTGATATAATGATTATTGCTTTTTAACGAATCCAGGACTGCTGTTCGCGAAAACACTTTAAGCAGAAGTTGTTTAAATTCGGCGAATTTCGGTCATTACCCTCATCAGCTGATCGCACGAACTGTCAATCTGTATGTTATTGTTGAGAAGTACAGAAAGATTTGTGAGGTCAATGATAGAAACAAACTTAGAAAGTACAAAGCTGCGATCCTGCAAAACTCGATTAATGCTGTCGCAAGAATACTTTGTATATAGACAATTATCGTGTTTTTTCATGTACTCACGTTTAGATTGTGATTAGTGATTCACAGGAATAAAACGTATACATTCTGAATGTTTAGACGATTCTTTAATTTCAAATGCGTTATTATAAATTAAATTATAAAAAACTGTAGAAACGGTGCTATTATTTTTTATTGATTCTCGAAAGTAATGAGACAATCATAAGATTTCGACAGCATCGATGTCGACTATTATTCTCGGTGGGAATTTTTCGTCAGAGTTCGGCGAAGATGCCGCGCCTTTCTTAAATTTCAAAACTACGCGATCATTAATCAAATTTTTATCTCCTGGCAGACGGAAAATTGCGTCCCGACGCCCGACCATACTGGCGGTTTGAATCTTTTTTTCTGATTTATTACCGTCGCCAACCGCGGGAAAAAAAGAGAAAGAGAGAAAGAAAGAAGTCGCGGTCGCGTCTGGGCCCGCAAAGAGAAATGGAAAGAGGAAGAAGAAAACGGAAAGAAGAGAGTTGGCCCGCGGGCCGCCGGCTTAATGTCCTTAATAATGGAAAAATATATCAAATGACACCCACTGTATTTCCTTAGGAGCATCTCTCTCGTTCCGATTCTACTCCTCCCGCCCGTTCTCCACTTTTACCCTTTGCGATATTCATATTTTTGCGTCTGTCTCCCTCATCTACCATTTTTTATTAACTCTCGGATTACTTATTAAATCCTATCCGCGTTCTTGCTCTAATGCAGCGAAATCTGACAAAGAAAGAGATCGTGACTATTTTCAATCTACGTGATTTATTAACGCGTGATAAGAGACTGTTTCGCCTCTTATTTCGTATCTGTTTTATTTTGACGAGTTATCTTTGACATATTTGCGCCAAGACGACTCGCCGCGGGATTCTCGCATGAAAAATGCACAACCCCGTTTTTCTGCTATTCGAATCGCGACGGATGGGTTCGTACCTCCGGCAGGTCTCCTTCTGATGCTGATGCTCGAAGGGATCGTTAGCATTTCAGGAGGAGAGCCGGCGTGCAACCCTTTCTTTTTTTTTTTCTTCCTTTTCTCTCCCCTTTTATCATGAGTTACGTTCGTGAGTAACGTCGGGCCACTCGAAGTGGGCTACTTTATACACTTGGAATACAAAGCGAAGGTCTCACCTGCTGACCATATGCCTTCTCTCCACGCGTGTATACACGTACATGCACACGCACACGCAATGCCCTCCGTCCACCCACGCACGCTGGCCGTGCAGCAGCGGCTCACATATGGTATGTCGTTGTTCATGTACGCACGTATGTGTAAGTGTGTGGGTATAGTATGCGCATACGTGAGCGCATATACGTGTACGGAGACAACGTCCAATCTAACCTAGCATGACCTGACTCATTCGCGAACCTACCTACCCACCTATCTATCTAAACTACCGCCGCGGATAGTGTGTACTGTTGTAATATAAAGGAAAAGGGGGAGTACCACCACCCTCCTTGTAATTGTCAGCTTTAATCCGCCTGAATCGTTGCACGTTGATCCTCCGCGAGGTATGTTGTCCGTTTCCGGTCGGCACGGACAATCGTTCGCCGATCAGCTGCTTAAAAAGGAAGACCTGGCGATTTGATTTCCGCAGAACCGATTTCTGCGGTCTGTCCTGTCTCGGTACCTCCCTACTTCTTGCATCTGTCTAATTTTAGAGTCGAATATAGAGAGATCATTCAATCTCTACTCGTCTACCTATTATACCTCATTAAGACTATAGTTCTTCATCTAGGTATAATATATGAATCGTTTAATCGATGGATGACTAACACTTGTCTATTATTTGATTAATTTTATGATAATTTTTATAAAATATCACGATTAAAAGTCATATATAAATATGAGATTTTACAATATTTTATTTTAAAAAAAGTAGAGAAAAAAGTATTTTGGTTTTGATAAATGTATTGATTAAATACTTCAGGCCAAAAAAAATGAAATTTCGATACTACGAGCATCAAGGTGTGTCTCTCTTTTTATTTCCTTCTGCATACGGTAGGCAAAATCGGGCTTCCTGTTTCGTCGGCGGATAGGATCAAATAACACGACGCGGCATGTCGAAATTAAGGATGCCGAAAGGTAGTCGTTATCCTGCGGCTTATGTGCGGGCTGGTGAAGAAAAAAAAAGAGAAGAAAAGAAACGGTCAGACCGCGAGATCGCGCGATAGTGGGCTATCGATCGTATTAATGTGCGTCGGTGGATAGCCAACGAAATCCAATGTCAAGAGTGCAGGATCGCGCGCCAGGCGAATATCGGCGATCGAGCGAAAGTCTATCAATGATCGGCTGGCCTTGCGGTCTTGTCTCGACGTTGTTGGTAACACTATTCGACTCGGTTCGTATGACTCGATGATATAACGGATACACAGGGTCGCCATTTCCATCTGGGAAACTAATCGAGGACAACGGCGCGACGGCAAGAGTGACGTCTACTTTTGTGAGTGGGAAAAAACAATTTCAATCCGAAAGTTTTCCGACGCGAGCTGTGCCAACTTCCATGAGAGAGTGATCAAATATGCAACGGTCATTTTTAGCACCGTTTCTCGAAAGTGTTAATTATTAACAAGCATTTTCGGCCGCTCCTGTCACGTCGATATTTTCGGAAATATCTGAACGCTCGTCGTATGCCACTGATTTTAGCGTGACACGTGACACCTTAAAGGCGAGAGATCTGAACGATCGAAGATTGTGGCAGTGGCTAGGTACGAAACGGGTTTGCGTTTCGATCGCACGACGATTGTCTGGCGGACACCCTCCGTTTAACGGCGAGTAAAGACACTCATGCGGGTATAACCATAATTCGAATCACGTAGATAATTTAATAAGCGGTCATCAGGTAGCAATCTCCACTTAGTGATTAATCATCGGATTTACGAGTACATCTAGGGACGGTTATATACATGTATACTATGAACATAAACTACTTATCGTGTATGTAAGTTTTTCCCTTCAAACAAATTCCTCCTCTTTCAATTCATGAACAAGACGTTGATTGATTTCTTTTCTAAACTGATTTCCTTTTTTATCCTGTTATTATTTTTCAATATTATTTCTGTTAGTATTGTATTATTATTATTATTATTAATTATTAATACGAATTTGTAAAAGATGTCAAACAGAAATTTAAGAAGCATGTTTTAGTTTTAATGATTAGATAGATTAGAGATTCAGACACATATTTTCCAGGCTTTACGTTCGTTACATTCATTATAGAGTCGTGTGTCTATAACTTATTTAGTACGCGTGGCAAACACGTCCTCGGGGCTAAACTCTCTTCTAGCGCCACGTGGTCACCGTTCTCTCCTAGCGTGAATTTTCGATCCTCGGCCTCAAACTAGCCGTGGAACATATCCATCAATAATTACCTGAGGCGGCAAGTGGTGATGAGGATGCTGATACGTTGGTGGTACGTACGGCGGGTGGCTTGGCGGATGGTTGTGGGGGTGAGGTCGGGGATGGTTTTGATGCTGGGCTTGCGGCGGGAGCGGTTGGGGCGCGGGGGGCGGTGTCCAAGGCCCGTGGTTCGGCCCGTGGCTTTCATTGGTGCCATACATCTTCAGGGAAGAATCTCGAGCACGCAACCTGAAGAGTCCCACCCGCCCCGATCCACGCGCGACAACACGAAAGGCCCCGGCACTGCCGGCATGATCGCGAGCGCTCGCGCGCCCTTCGACCACTCGATATGGAATTTATAAAGTCACGTCTCGAACTGTTCCAGCATACGAGAATATCACTTTGTGTGTAGACACGAAGGTATCGTCGCCACTTGTGTAATACGTGACTTCGAAGTCACGTCGCGTCGCGCGATGAAGGAAACATATACACGAATTCACCCGCGGATCGCTATTGTTGTAAAGTTCACAGAGAATAGCTTTCTAGAGGGTGGTATACGACTAGAATGGATCTCGGTCCAGCCGATGACCGTAGTAGAATCTACGGCGTTTGGTCCCTGACTAGCTGAACACAGACTTTTGACCATTACGCGAGCGTAATATTTGCCCTCCGCGTGCGCGGTGCGTGCGGACTGGCTCTTCGATCGCCATTGTCCCGATCAATCTCACCCGCCGATCTTTTTCCCAAACGGCGGCTCTTCATTGTGCGCGTTTCACGTCTCAACGTGGGGCGAGGCCTCTCCGATTCTCGACGGGGCCTTACGTAATCGAGTATGGGGAAATCGCCGCGTGAGGGAATGATAGCGGTTGCCTTCGCATGCGTTTACGGAACCCCATGGTTTCTCTCTCTTTGTTTTACAACAGGGCATGTGAAAGATATCGTTTGTCGTTTGCCGCGATTACTTTCCCAATCGGCCAATTAATGCTCGTACGCTCCATGAATGTTGTGCAAGCGGCAGACTGTTGTAAAGCCCGATGATCATCAGACCTCTTCATTAACTCTCGTTACGATTCCCTTTGACGAGGGACACGGCAACGATATAGGCCCGTCGCGACACGCTCGTTGGCGAACGGACCTTACCCCGATCGACCCGGCGTTCGACCGATCATCCTTTGCGCAACGGTACCGCTGCGATCGTTGCGTAAGCACGTGCCCCACACGGCCTTGCACTCGCGAACAAAGTCCTTGGCGCCGAAAGCTATCGGTTACGAGAGAGGAAGCGATCGAGAAGAGGATTTCTTCGTTAATTCTCTCCGCACTTTTATCTCATCTTTCTTTTTCCTTTTTTCCTTGGAATTAACGAAAGCCTTTGTCTCCAATAATTCATCGAATCACGAATGTTTGCGATGAATCAAGCAGATTCTCTCGTCGTTCTATGAACAGCGTTCTTGCGAGTTTCTTCTAATTTCAACAATCTCGGCTCGCGAGTCAGCACACGGTATCGTACTACTTTCGTTCACCACGCTCGTTGCGATCGGGTAACTGTGGGCGCGCGCGGCCGTGCGACGACGGCGGCTGGACGGTCCGCGCGACCAGGATACCGGGGGCCCGCGCGACGAGAGGTGTCCGACGACTTCCACGAGATGAACCACAACGTCCGTCAAGATACTATCACTTTTTCCCACCCGGGAAGAGTTTTTTTATATACACCGGGGGTAGACTCTCGCGCGGGTAGACCGGATGCAGAAGCGCGGACGTAGCGCTGTACGCGAGCGTGTGGCGTCTCTCGCAAACTAAACCGGCCCAAAGGGGGGGACACGGCGATTTCTTGGTCTCCGTCCGCCGTCCGTACGTGCGTGCGCTAAACGGGGGACGGTTGAGAAAAAAAGCGGCGTCAGCGCGCGCGGTGGAAAGGCGCGCTGATAAGGCGGCCGTGGTGAACGAAAAATCCGTCCGCTGGCTACTCGAAGAGATATCGATTGAAATAACATGATATATTCCGGGGGGGGGGGAGGGGGGAAGGGCTCGTACCGCCAATCGGTACGAGCGACACGGCGGAAACGACCAATCGCGCCCGTACACAGCTTCACGCCGCTCTTTACGCGAGCTATCTCTCCTCTTTCACGCAACCCCCCTTCGCTAGCTGGCCCCCCCTGCTCTGCCCCCTGCCTGCCGTTGCGACTCCTAGTCATACGCGTCCTTCTCCGTCGCCTCCTTGCCTCTCCTGGCCGTCTTGTCCTCGTGCCCGCTTCTACTCCACCGCCGCCGTTACTTCTCTTCCTCCACCCTCTGCTCGCTCGCGGGCGCGCGACTAGAGAGAGGAGAACGAGAGAGAAAGGCGCGTACGTTCGCGCGCGCGACGAGCGAACGATGAAGTGAGAGGGGAGGGGGCCGATCCGGCCGGTTCAGGAAGTGTGTGCGCTGATCGAGGTGTCATCCTCGACCCGATGGATTTTTCCACTCGTCGCCTATGCATTTTTCTTTGTGTCATCGCGAACGATAATAATCCTCCTCCGTTAAGCCATCCGTCCATCCCTGCTGCCCCTCCCGCCTACGCGTCTCTCTCATCTCGCCAGGAACTCGTACGACGAGGAAGTCGGATTCAGAGGGTGACGCATCATCATCCACGCTGCGATCGGTACGCGACGGGATTAGGGGACGCGGAAATTACCGTCGAATGACGTGCACGGGGATAATTCGAGTTGCGTCTTGCCGCAGAAGCATCGACCTTTGTAAATTCGATGGG
>NW_017299871.1:1731959-1736900 GCF_001594075.2 Trachymyrmex cornetzi | reverse complement strand
TCTCTCTCTCTCTCTCTCTCTCTCTCTCTCTCTCTCTCTCCCCCCCTCCCCCGCCTCCCTCTCTTCCGCTCTTACATATATTATAATATTCCATTATATAGTAATATATATTAATACAGATATTGATTATCCGATTACGGCTAATTTCCGAGTGGAAAGTCCGATATTAAGCTTTAATTAATTGCGAATCGCGCCGAATAATTTTGGACTAATTTAAGGACTACATGCCACCAGCCTTTCGGGCTATCGGATGAGCTCCACGATAAAGTGAGCCATTCAATTTCTGGCACCTTACCAATCATTTCGCTGCTCGTGCATGATGCATATATCTAATGAAATGTGCGGAGATAACGTACTGGTCGATATCGGGATAAAAATGCACGAGGATAGTGAAGAGCGCTCGCGATCAATTTCGCAAAACCACGTGAATCGTCTTCGTAATTCGTTAATAGAAGTTTCGACGGCTCTCTCTCATCCATCTTTATAAATTATAATTCTGTTACAAGAATTATTCGTTACTGTTATAAGTATAACGCTCGATTTTCCATTGTTATAAATTATTGTATTCCACAGTTTGAATTCAAATAGCACAAATTTCCTCTTGACTTAAACATTAAAGAATTAATTAATTCAATGAATTATTACTAAATCCTATTAGTTAATTATACCTAACATTCTGTATTATAATATTCAATAATCATATTTAGATGACAATTTACATTCGAGATTTGATCAAACGGATTGAAAGTCCAATTTCCATTGGTTATCTCTCGCCGCGCGCTCGCCATGCTCTTCCCTGTCTTCGACGATTTATTTTGGGCGTGGAGTCGCGAAGGTTAACGGCGTAGAAAAGTGCGTGCTAAAAGCGCGTCCGCCTAGAGAAGGAGAGAGAAAAAAACAGGGCGGAGTCTGTGATGGAGACTCTTCGCCTATCCATCATGGCTGCTTTATCAGTGACGCGTCGCGATAAGACGCTCACCACACGCTCGCGCGTGTGCATGTCGTGAGAATTCTCAATGGGGCCGGAAGAAGAGAACACGTGACACGGCCGTGTCTCTTTCTCCGGTTCTCCGATCTTTTTGTTTTTTTCTCTTCTTTCGAGAGATGGACGCGAGAGGGATTGCAAAAGTCCCGAAAGTTGTTCCTGGGCTGAAACTTTCAATCGGATTATCTGCATCGGCGAGATCTCCGTTCTCTGCTGGATGAAGGTCGACTTAACGAAATGGATAAAAAAAATTTGATAAAAACCGACTATCTACGTGAATATTTAAAAAATCGGGATATCATGAGACGAGCGTGTTATACTTAAAATATATCCTGCTAACACATGTTTGGACATTTCGTGAAAATATTTTTTCGTTATATATTATATTTATTTTCAATTTATATTTCGGTATCTGTTTCAAAATTTCAGCTTGCACTGCATTATTCAAGTTTACTTCGTCGTTATCTTTCAATATTTTACTTCTCGATAAATATTAAAAGATATTATAGATCTGCGTATAAATCTTGAATCACGCATTTTTTAACATATCTATTTATATTTTTCTATTCGTGTTGTATACGAAAGTAGTAATTTTCTAATCGGAATATTAATGATCAACGACGTAAATATAAAGTAATGATAAAGTTATTAAATGGCACTGCGACGGAGAAAAACACAGTACATGGAAAACATTGAGAGTAAAAAAAAGAGAGAGAGAGAGAGAGAGAGAGAGAGAGAGAGAGAGAGAGAGAGAGAGAGAGAAGTGCAACGACCATAAGTTAGCTGCGCAGCGTGCGGCGTAGTGTATAGTAGAATAGCTATGTAGAGAAAGTGTATCGGGAGATATCGAGTAATACAAGACGATCGAGATATCGTATTGGAAGTTTGTTCAAGTTGACGGTATTTTTAACGTGTTATTAAAACATCGTAAAAATAAGCCGTGATTTTATTGCGGTCTTTTTTGCATTTCTATCGCTTTTCATACGTAAATACGCTTAAGAACAGAGAAGGATCAAAGCGTAGATCGAAACATATCAATTAAGCCCATTAATTCACTGTCAGTAAATAAGACCGGTTAAGCGGTGACTACGGTCTGGGCAAGTCGATGCGAGCGGACTCGCCAATCGAGAATTATTTTGCGTTGCTAATATCCCCTTGGATTAAGCCGCTAATGTCTCAGGACTATTAGGCGTATTAAATAATTGAATTATCGATACTCCTTTTCGCGTGCGATCGATGGACGAGATTTATCGGGATATCATGCGAACAACGTCGCGTGGTATTGCACGGATATTACCGCGTGTGTCGAAATAACGCCGGACCGAGCTCACGTTTTAAATTAAAGAGCGGTTTACAGTGTTTGTTCGATCGCGCGTTAATGTGTATCACGGTATCGCCGGCCGATCGTGCGATCGTCGCGCGGATAAGGAGCGGGCCATTAACTCCGCAAATACCCCGGTATATATCGCGGCAATGAGAGCGCTCGGCCGCGCGTTGTTCACAGTCAATACTTTTCCCTATCGCGCGACCGCAGCGCGCGCGTATACGAGGAATAAGAACGGCGCGGGACGGAGAAAAAAAAAGAAGCGAGAAAAGAACGAAAGTGGATAGAGTAGGAGGACGAGACGGAGGGTGGAGGAAGGCGGCGGCAAAAAGAAGACGCCACCGCGCGAAGGCCGAGGCGCGCATTCTCGTCGCCACCCCTTCGCGAAATTACTGACCATGGGCAACGCGAGCGGCACGAAAAGAAAGAAAGAAAGAAAGAAAGAAAGGAAGAAAAGAAAAGAGGAAAGAATGCGCGGGAGCAACGTGGATAAAAAGAACTCGAGCACGAGCGTCGGGGATGCGGGGGAAAGGAGCGGATGAGGGATAGGCGGGGGAGGGGCAGAACATTGCAATAAAAATAAACTGCTGTTCGAGGGGCTGAAAGGCCGGCGGAGTTGCAAGTCGGGCGAGGGGATGCGTATGAGAAGCGTGAGAGAAAAAGAGAAAGAAGTGGGAGAAGAAGGGAAGTAATATAGTTGAAGAAGAAAGAGAACGGCGAAAGAAGGCAGCGGCGGTCGTTCGCGGTAGGAGAGGGGAGGAAAATAAGGGGAATAACGAAAGAAGCAAATAAGAGTCTCTGTGCGAGCCTCTTCTTCCTCCACCGCCGCCGCCTCCACCACATCGCCGCCTTCGCGTTCCCTCCTGCCGTGGTGGGGTGGGAGGCAATGAACAAGAAGGCGCGAACAGGGACGCGCGGGGCAAAGTAGAAAGGCTGAGCGAGAGAAAGAAAGAAGCGGGGAAAGAAGAAGAGAAAGAGAGAGAGAGAAAATAAAAGTCTGGCAGGCCTTGGCTGCTGCAGTCGTCGACAGCCGTGTTGCCAAGTCTCATTTGTTTATCATAGTTCTCCAGCCTCCGGTCTCCCGAAGCTCCGGAAAAAATAAATCTCGCAATTCCCGGTCGAATTTTGCACTCACACCCGCGAGTTTCATGCATTCGCTATCGGCGATGATGTAACCCGCTCGCGATCCGGTCGGTAGGATTTCGATCTGGCTTTCGCTAAAGTATTGCAGCACAAACGTAACAAAATTATGTCGTAAGAATAAAACAGGGTTGTTAATGGTGAGAGAAAATCGAGGAAAAAGTCAGGGAATTTTTTCTGTTTCGTTAACAACAGCAGAAAAGTTTTAATAATGTATAAAGAATAACTTGAGAAAAAAAAAATGTTATTTAAAGGAATTAAAAATGAAAAAATTAAAAATTTTTTATGTCTGACAGAATTCAAGATATCGAAAAAAACAGATGAAAAGATATAAATGCTCTTTTAAAAGCAAAATTGAAATCGTTCATTTAAAAAATGTTTTACAAAATACTATAAAAGTTTTATTTTATTTTGTCATTTTCCATTTATTTTTTATTGTAATTAATAACAAATTTTCATATTTACATTTTTTTTTTATTGTATTTGATGTTCGTTTTTGGCTTTATAGTCGGACAAATTTTCTCCGAATAAAAATAATCGAGAAAATCGGGAAAAATCAGGGGATTTTTTTTCTGTTTCATTAACAACTGCGCTGACGATTAACTGCGCTGCATTTGTCACTGCAATCGAAAATTAATTAATTAATTCGCGTGACGCAATCGCGCACGAACGTCACTCAGGGATTCTGTGACCGATTCGTTACGCAAGGTAATAACTATGGTTTATACTTTCTCGAACGCCGTTGATCTCCGCCAGTAACGATCAGAGAAAATCACAAGGCGATGACAGAGGGGAAGAATCTGCGCCACCGACGACGTCTACGGATAGTCTACACGTGAGACACTTAAACTTTATGCGCAATCTGATTACTCGTATAATGGAAAGCTGCGGTTGCGTTTTATCGTTTATCTACGTAGATTACTTATAAGGCAGATTTACATATTCTGCGCATAGACCATCCGTCGCACATTTACGCACCATCTATTTGCGAAATAGATTATTTAGACTATTCGACAATGAGAGAGAGAATATCTGAATAAAAAAAGATGTAGCAATAATTTTTTATTCTCATAAATTGAATTTTATCGTGAATATTTCTGCGATAGAAAAATCGATCTTAAGCTCATCGGAAAAGTTCGTTTGACTGAAATATTGAATTGAAAAGCCCCGACTTGATTTCGGTCTCTTATTTCGATCTCGTCTCGGTCGTCCCGTAGACTTGTCAACTTTCTGAGTCATCGTACGTGCACGCATTCACGCACGCATGCACGCATGCACACGGTCGGTCCGCGCATGCGTACGCAATGTGCACACGCTCGTGCTTCACACACGCGTATAAATATGCATACACCGCCTCGCGCGTACAACCGACGCTCGTGATCGCGAACTCGCCGCGCTCCATCGTCCCTCCCTTTACCCCCGCCGCCCTCGTTGCCGGGCCCTCGTGCACTTACAAACGTTTGCATACAAATATACCGGGTATCTCGATGGG
>NW_017299871.1:1729033-1731927 GCF_001594075.2 Trachymyrmex cornetzi | reverse complement strand
GCGCCGCGCCGCGCCGCGCCGCCCCGCCCCGGCCGACTCGGAGTAATTTAACATTTTCTCCGCGCTGGGATATTTTAGTTTTAATCGCTGTATATCGATTCGTGGCCGGGCAACGGTCGATGCTGCCGGCGATGCGACGCGGATTCGCGCCGCTCGCCGCCGGTCACCGCGACGCTGCGAGGAAGCGGAAGAGCAATCGCGAAACGTAATGACCGAATCATTGCTCATTATTCATATGATCTCTATCGCGCTTCTCTCTCCCGATTTACGAAAGTCCACGTTATCGATTCGCCCGCGGACGATCGCGTGAGATAGCACACACTCGCTACCGGGATCGAGCTTCTTTCCGCAGCATCTCCCTATTTCTCCATTTCTCATCTTTGTTCTACTATTCGTCCCCTCTTTCCCTTCGTGTCGTCGTGAGAACGTCGTCGATAACGAGCGTTCGACGTAGCACACGCGAGGATTACTCGTGAGAGCTTACACGCGCGTTCGCTCCGCACGCGGGATTTCCAACAGCGTTCAATATTTCCGCATTCTGCGGAATTACGAACGAGGACGCTCTCTCGGCCGTGTACGTATTGTAGGATGCGGTTGCATTCTTATGCCGCAATTGTTTCGGCTTCGCCCAACTGTCCGCAAGTCGAATGCAACGAGTTACATCACGATCGCGCGTACGTCATACCCGCTGTACCGATAGCGCGCCGCGATATTTCGATTTGCGTCGATGGAACTATTTTCTGCTTGCGTAAAGAAATCTTTAATAAAAACCGTTTTCTCGTTTATATATTAATAACGACGAGTTGAGTAGGCGATTCAGATATAGCGCGCGGATGTAATGAAAATAAGAGTTACAGGAAAAAAAAAAAACATATTGTAGGTGTGTTAAAACCGGCCCACTTAAGTCCCTGTAGTAAAAAATTTTGTGTTGAATTTTTAACATATCTGAGTATTAATTTAATACGATGTAATTATGTTATTTGAATATTTAACATTTTTTGATGCCAAAATAACACAATTTACAGTATAGAGTAAGTAGGCAAATAACATAAAAATAATGTATTTTAAAACGTAAATACTAAGATAATTGAATAAAACAACGTGTTTTAATTTAACATATCATAAATGTCAATTTTACTGAAAAATATGCTTTCACAGTTTGCATACAAATTGCGTGTTACATTTTTTATATTAATTTTCTTTACATAATATTTGTGTTTATTAGACTTTCTCTTTAACATATTTATTTTGCATAAAATTAACTCGAAAATTCGAGTGGACCGTTTGGGACACGTGAAACGTGTTTAACACAAAGTTTCCAACTATTCGGGATTGCAGCGAACGTTAAATATTCGTTTTAGAATTAAGTTTTTTCTTTCTTCCGGAAGAGGAGGAGAAAAGAGGAGGAGAGGAGGTCACGCTGATAAGTGTCGCGGCGTGCGTAACGGCGCGCAATGTTCGCGCGACTATTCGCGCGAGTTGTCGTCTACTCGTCGCACTTTCGGTACGGTAAGAAAAAGGGCGAATAATACCGGATTTAAGAACCGGCTGCATCCGTGCAAGACCGTGTCAGATTACGCGCCGGTTTTCCGTCCTCCTCTCCGCGGACCCCTTACACGGTCCCCGGTCCCTTCCCGCGCTTGCTCTCGCTGTCTTGGGATCATGCTGCGTTCCGCGCGCACGAACAGCACGGAACAGCGAGAATTGCAAGTGACGCTTGGGGCTGCATGCTAGTAAACGAGCCGCGATAAATGGACTTCGATATTAATTAAGCCGACGTTCAGCTGACGCGCGACGCGACGACGTTACAGATCGGTATGCGCGGCACGGCGCGGCGAGTCGCTCCGTTTTTATTATTCGCGGTGATCGAAGCCGCGTCGCAGTAGCGGCTCACCGGTAGCGGCTCTTTCGCATTCATACGGTAATGCAATTCCGTAATATTCCGTTTCGATCGCTTCTTCGTCTTTTTTTTCTTTCCTGTTCTCACGAGTGCCGCGCGTCGTCTCCGCCGTCGCGAAATGCTCAGCGACGAAATCCTTTTTTCACGCTCAAAGACGCTCTCAAGTATAGAGATGAAAAAAATAGATTTTTTTAATTTGGAAAAATGTATCAAATAAATTAATTTTTCTTATGATAAAAATCTATTCATATTATTTGATATTCATTGTTTGATAGATTAATGTACATTAGCTCGTAGCTATTCTTAAATTTATTCTACTTTTTTTAACGTACATTATTGCTTATAATTATTCGAACTATAGGTATTTTATTTTTTGTTCCGACTTTGAAAGCTAATAAAGTGATATGACCTATACTATTTTTAACACAGATAATACTTTATTAGCATAATTGACACAGTTTTGTTGTATATTGATTGTGATTGTACGTATACTAAATTTTTGAGGTAACGTCCCAATATAATATCGATTCAAGAATAAGTTGGGGAATAGTTCGATGAATGTTGTCTCTCTAATTTAAATTTAGAATACGTTCAATTGCAATCAATATACAACGAAAACAGCGTCAATTTAACAATAGTATGTAATAATAATACTTACTTAACTTTTAAAATCGGAGTATGAAATATCATTTAAACAATTATGAACGGTAGTATGGCACTTGGTTATTGTATTACATTTTGACTTTTATAGCTTTTTATTGTACTACATTTTGACTTTTATATTTTTACACAGAAATCTTTTGAATGAATGCAAAAACTGGATTCTGGAACAACAATATACCATCAAAATCGTCGAACGTTCCACACAAAAAATCTATCCAGATAAAAAACTTTCAGGGTCGAAGTAAAAAAGTGCTTTTTACTGAGTTTTAAATTGAAAGTGTCTAGTTTTATTTGTTATGGTCATTTTCATCTCTACTCTCGAGAGAGGCTG
>NW_017299871.1:1712877-1728950 GCF_001594075.2 Trachymyrmex cornetzi | reverse complement strand
AAGCCGGCAAGGTAAGACAATATGAGCAGACTTGTCGGTGGTCAGTACCACCGGTACAGTCTGTGGAAAATCATTCCTCCTCGCTCTCCTTCTGACTCTTTGTTTTCGTTTCCTGCGCGCCTACTCGCGAGCAGCATGTACGAAGCCCCGGCACGCTAGCCGCGAGAAACGGGGCTTTCAGAAAGAGCTACCGGCGACAGCTGGAGCTCGGGGACGATAAGTCGCCACCCGATAAGTCGTAGAATATTGTAGCGATGATCGTAAAAAGAAAAGGGCATATATAACGCCTACGAGGCGTAGGAAAGGTCGAGCCGCAAATCGATCGGTGAGTTAAATAACGACGTCGCGGAACGAAAATTATCTTAATTAACGTCAAGCCGCGATGTATAGCGGTGTAATAAATTAGCGCTTTTGTGGACTTTCGCACGAGAATGCAAATATCGAAAATATCGTTCGCGCGAAACGATACTCCCTGCTGCTGTTGGCATGCCGGCCACGTTTGCGTTCGCGAGTCGGTCGATCGGGGCGACGCAGCATTAACGTCTCGATATCCGTGCAACCTTGACCGAGTACGCGACCGATTGCTGAATCCTCGACACTGCAATGGAGGAGACGACCCTGACGCGCCGCCGGTGAGAAATTGCGCGCGACCAACGGTCGAGCTCTAGTTATCTTATCATCGCATCGTCCGCGAACGAAGAATTTTCTTAAGAACAAACTCGACGAGTTTGATATCTTTGATGATTGTAACAGCGGAGTAAAGCTCGATTTTATAGGAAAACTGTGCGTTATTAATATTTCATCGTTTTTGCGATATTTTTTTTTCTAAGAGAGTCTTGCGGTCGCTGGTTTTGCTCCGCTGCGAGTCGCTGATGAAAGAAAGCCGGCGAACTGTCTTTGATAATCTCTAATTTATTTTAATGACGCCGAAGCGTGACTCGGGGAAAAGAAAGAGAGATGAATCAGAACGAGACGGAGACTCGGCGAGACTTCGGGAGAATGCCGAACGCCTCCGACGCCGCTACGTTGTCGGAGGTCAGGTTCACCAGCCGCACGATGCGCTCGATCTCTTTCTTCGCTCCTCGTTTTCGATGCGCAGATGAATGCTCGGAAGATCAACGCGATTAGAGCTGCGATAATCGGTTTATTTTTTTTTTTTTTTTGACCAAGTTACGCAAGACGTGTAAGTGTTGCAAAGTACACGCAAAAAGTTTCAAATAAAACGCGTACGAGTTAAAAAGCGTCTGACTTTTACAAATGAATGGAAAATTGTCAATACATAAAAATAGCATTGTTATCTTTTAAAATTTTATTTATGATTATTTATGATTCCAAGCAAATATCCGACTTTTTTTTTCGTGTATTCTGTATAATGTCTGTCGTAATATGCATTATTTAACATTAATTGGTTTTCGATGGACGCGATCGTAAAAGCATGAATGAGAATAGCGATGAAACATTGACACGATTTTGGAGTGGCGGGCGAAGTGCGAAATATCGTGACGCCATGTGGCGAAGGTCGCGTAACGACGCGTACTTGCGAAGGTCTCGTGTAAGCGGGATCAACGTTCCCAGGACGTAAGAGGATAGTCAAAAGTAACACCGAGTCAAATCGCGTGGAATCCGAAGGCCCCGAGAGTGCCGTGCTGCACATCGTGGCTCACGGTCGAGCCGTTCGCAAGTGGCGCGCCTGGCAGAGAGAGAACGCAGGATGCTGGCCGCTGCATCTTGCATATATGTATGTTTTATGTCAGCGTGCATTCTGCATTCGCGCCGTTGCCACATCCTCGAGTTCTTTCTCTCTCGCTGCTTCTTTCCCCGCCAACTTCTCATTCCGTCCTCCCTTTCTCCACACGACGTACACACCGCGTCTTTTCTTCTCATTAAATCCCGTCCTCCCGCCTTTCGTCTTTTCTATCTTTTCTTTGGTTCCACCCGCGCTTCGCAAATCGCAAGACGGCGACAGTGTCAACGAACTCGGAAAAGCGAATGCTCGCACCGAAAAAGAGGAAAGCGCGTTACAATATAGCGTCGGTATGCTTAATAGATTGCTTGTTCGGATAAATAACCCACTCGAGCCATGCCGAACGAAACATTAAGCAGCATCGAGCACAAGCTCCGATTGTTGTCCGCCGTTGATCAACCGCGACGATGTAACAAGATGACTGGCTATCGCGGGCCGATAATTTTTCCTCTGCTCTGTGAGAGTAGCTCGTTCGAAGCTCGTTATGTCGTCCGAACAAAACGAAGCTTATCCCGCGTCGCGAGTTTTTTTTCGCAGCTCGTAGGTAATTCAAATGTCTCCCCTCGTCGAACCTCGGCGAAATTCCCACGAGAAACTCGCGGGAAGGGGTTGGCTTTTTGCCAGCGAAATAATTTTTCTTCGTACATACGCGCGATCCGCACGTGTGGCATCTTCTCTCGTTCATGTCTCTTCCCCGCCCCGAACAGTCCTCCTCGCTCTTTTATTATTTTAATTAAAGTTCCAGAAGTTTACTTTTATTCCTTCAGTTTCGAAAAAAAGAGTGTTATGTGTTTCCTTTTTATTTTATAATAAATGTTCTCGCAGAGTTTATTAACACACGAGCAATTTCTACCTTCAATTTTATCTCTCTCCCTCTCTCTCTCTCTCTGATTCTCTTTCTCTCTCACTCTCTTTTTCTTCCACAAACTCTCCTCGCCTCTCACTCTCGACTCCCATTTCCTTCTACACGCAAACGATCTCGTCGCCTATACTGCTTGCTGTACCGGCTTGAGAATCGCGAAAAATACCGATACATAGTATTACGCGGAATTTATGCAGCCAAGCCCGTCGTACATATGAAATCATGACTAGTTTCTTGCCGACTGGCAAGTGACGGAGCATCACGGGAGGTCGATCAGTCCGTCTCTCGACATTGGAGTAGGTCGAGACGCGCCTCGGACCTCCCCGCACAATCAGTACACTCCGAAAAAGAGGCACGGTCAACGTCGATCTAGATATCTGTACTCGTGGTCCGTATTTAGCGCTAAATGTGGCTGTCTATGAATTTTTTCATCCGATTACGTGAGTTTATTTATCATATCACGCAAATCGCATGACAACGTTGTCGCGTGAAGAAAAACGGAGTCATTGGGCGCTAAGTATAGAATATGTACGAATGAAAATATACTGGATCGGCGTTTTAAGTTCACGGAGCTTTTATAGATTTATTCGCGTAATTTGAAATAATTTCGTTAACAAGAACGAATTTAGGAAAATGCTCGCAAACAGAATCGAGCGGAGTGTCGGCAGATCGAACATCTTCTTTGTTCGAGAGGAACAGAGACGCGGGAAAAATGCAAGTTTCACAGAGTGCGTGGTGTAAGGCTTTCGCGAAACGGTAAACACGGAGATCTTTCTTCTCGGGTTTCGCAGCATCGCGTCATCCAGTGGAGGCAGTGTCGTTCGCGCTCGAAGGAGCGCGTCGTCCTCGTTCCGGAATGTGTGACCGCGGTACGCGATCCTGAGGAAGGACGTGTTTGACGTGGGGTCGGTCTTAAGGCTAAGCGGCCAGTTTCGTGAATGTGAATGACGAAGGAAACGCGTGGACAGCGAAGACGTCAATGTTGTCCTGGCCGGTTCCGTTCGCGGTACCGGAACTACCGGCAAGTTAGCCATGTTGGTTTTACAATGGAAGCAAATCCGGAAATGAAAACGAGGTGCCAGGACATTCGCTTACGGTCCAGTTGCTCCCCCTTTTCCTCCGCGTGGTGATACCAAGCTTTACATGCAGTCAATGGAGGGATACCGGTCAAGTACTAGTTTATTTGTTTACCTTTTCCGTCACTTTTTATTCAGGAAGGTGAGCGAGTAACTTGACTTACATCCCTATTGACTTCGTGTATTCATAGTTTTCCATGTTGCCTCTTACCTCTCGTGAGCGAGTCTCTACAGTAGGTGGATCACAGTTAAATCGCGGTGGTAGGAGCTAGGTAAAAAGATCACAAAATATGGCACACTGTTGCCCGAGTTCATCGTTCGGCACTTCGCGGCACGGCTGGTCGTTCTGGTGGGGGCGGCGGGTCCGGTGGAGGAGGGTGACGAAGAAGAAGAAGAAGAAGAAGAAGAAGAAGAAGACTATATGAAGATAGAGGGAGAGACTTGAGAAAATGGGGAGAGAACGAGGAAGGAGCGTTTGGAGAACTGACGGAAATGAAATACGCAGAAACGAGAAAGCGAGGAATGGAGAACGAGACGACGAGAGGATCTATCCAGCACACTGTCAGCTGTCAACCGCGCGCACGTTGTCGATAGTCTTCTTTCACAAGCGTTACTGCTACTCGGCTCAAGACGAGACAGATCGACAGTTCGACACCTTCGAGGCTCTCTCACGGTCCCCCCGAAAGTCCCTCACATTGGCCCCTCGAAGGTGGACGCGATTTCCTCGTGAGATTCTTCTTATAACAACGAGTTGTGGCAGTCGCTCTTCTTTCGATCTTTTCTTTCAAGAATCTATCGTCTTCTGTCGGTCTCACTAGTAAATTCCGGCAGTTTCTTGGTCCCAATAATCTATCACTCGTTGCTCCTTTTTTATTGTTCAAATTGGTCCCCGATTTTTTTACTGGACTAACAGTGCGTGGGAGAGGAAAGGGAGATGACGAAGTGGGAAACGTCACTGGTTCTCGTGGTCGGTACTGTCGTGGTCTTCATGGTAGTGATGGTCGTCGTCGTCGTCGTAGTCGTCGTCGTCGTCGTCAGCGTCGGCGTCGGCGTCGTCGTCTTCGTCGCACTCTCGCCTCCCCGTATGTGTGTGTGACGCGGTGCGCGCGTGGTGTCGCGTAAAGTTGATCGTGCGTGCGCACCTTGTGCTTCGTTAAAGAGTCTTTTCCGTATAAAATGCTGGGGCGCCGGCGAGAATCGGTTTGGCCGTCGCCGCGTAGGCTTCATGCCGGCGTCCTCGCTTCGGATTGGCCGTACATAGAACGGTGGGGAGCACTGGCGCGAAGGTCCGAAGGTAGAGTACTCGCCTCGAGAAGCCACCAGAGCGGATCCAGAAGAGTATGAGAGTGGGGTAACGCCTGCTGCTATTGCCGGCAATGCACGCTCTATCTACAGGGGGTTTCAGGGACGGCTAGGGTTGCATAGATCTACAACGATGACGCCAAGTTGAATCAAGGATCGTGTTCGAAATTGTTTGAAAGTCAAGCGAAAGGCTTTCATAAGAATTTCGAAGACAGTGAAAGAATTCGAAAGTAATATCGTTGTACGATTATAATAATCTATGCCGTTAATCGATACGATATGAATTTGATGGGATCGAAACGTCTCACGGTTATGTAGACGAAGAGCGTTCTGTTCGTTTCAGGAGACGACGTAGAACGCCTAGTTCGGACCGTCAAAAATAATGGTCGGCACAGAGGGAGTTCCTAATCTAGAAGTATATAGTATGCGATCGACCAATGGTCTTCCTCTAAATTTGGGACCGTGTTCTAGTGGGGAAGTAGGCGCATAGTAACGCGACGAGATAAATTCTAGTGGGGATAAAGGCCCGTGGAAGATACGGTCGGACCCGTGGCGTGGACTCGCCGCGAGCGGAGCGGACCTTCCTTCTGCGTCCATCGGCGGGACAAGGACACGATTAAAACGAGCGAGGGATAGAGCGAGAGAGAAAAAAAAGCATGGAGAGAGTCAGAGTATCTATCCGACAGTGACCATCTTTCTCCTTTTCTCTCTGTCTCTCATAGTTTCTTCGTAGTTTCTTTCATCCTCGTCTCGCGTTCACTCTGCACATGTCGCTGTCTCTTCGCCGACCTCCCTCTCCTTCTCTCTCGCTACATCTATTGCAGTCTACCTTTCGTCCTTCTCACTCTCTCCCTCCTCTCTCTCGCACTTGGGAACAGCCAGGCTATTCACCCACGCATGCACGAGATGACGATGATGATGATGCCGGGAACGCGCTGGCTGCTGCAACATGCAGGCTCCAAACGGTCGTTGCTTTTCCGTTTGCTCACGCGCGACGTTATAGTTACCTCGAGTATAAAAATGCGCAGTGATAAAATTCACGTGGAGAGAGAAGTATGTCTTAATCCGTTTGCGGCATACCGGCGCGCCTTTTTCAATTAGCAATTATCGCAGCTACTCGATTTTCCGTACTGCATCGTAAAAATGTATCTCAATATACGAGTTGCGCGCGCCGATATCTTTAAGATACCTTCCAGGGACTTTCGACAAAGGCACCCTTTCTTTCGCAGAAATCGCAATTTTTTTTTTTAACCGACCGAGTTAATTTTACGGCCGTGAATCGATCCCCTTCTTTCTAATCGTCTGACCTCCATTTTTAATCTCGAAGGCTAAAGAAACGTCGACCTCTCCTTCGTATCTTTAGCGGGTTTTTCTTTATTTTTTCTCCGGCATGCAACGCGTGAGTGACATTGGTGCACCGTCGTTGTGTCGGCGTCGTCATCGCCATCGTTGAACGGCCTCGCTGACACAGATTCCGAATCGGCTATTTTTTCCTCCGGCTTGTTCGCGCTTTTTTATCTCCGCTCCTTGGTGCGTGCGCGCCTTTTTCTTCCCCCGCGCCTCCCTGTTCACAGAGATCGCTCGTTCGTTCGCTTTCCTTTCCTCTCCCCACGCGCTCATCTTTTTCTCTCTTTCGTACTCCTCTCCCTCGCATTCTTTACCAGATCCTGACCTACGACTACGTCCGGGCCAATGTCTGAGTTTCGGCAGTCAGCCTGTTTGAACGAATGGCAACCTCTTCAAGATGTCGGATAATTTACAGTGTTATATATTAATAATTAATTTTTATTATATTCTTATATTCCGTTTCCTTTATATTTAAAAGTTTAAAAAATTTTAAAAGTTTAAAAAAATGTATTGGCTTTTGAGTTAAGTATTTCAAAAATTCTTTCTCAAAATTAAATGAATTCCTATTAATTTAGTTCCGCCTGAGTCAATTACGTACCAATGCCGATTATAATAATTTCGCAATTATTTTCTTGGTTCGAGGATCATTTTTTCATAATACAGTTTTATCACGAATTACTTTAAGAAAACTCTTCGAGAGAGATATTTGTCTAATAGTACTCAATTCGCGCGCGTGTAAAGCAAATCTGGAAAACCGCGGTCGTTTTATCCGCGCTGCATTTCGACGATCAGCTTCGAGTGCACGCAAAATGCACAGATATATCTGTCTCGCTATCGCCGACGCGGAGGGAACTCGGAGAATTATTTTCCTCTCGCTTCCTCTCGCGCGCGTCGTCTCTCTCCTTTCATCTTTTCGCTCTTTTTCTCCTTTCTTCGCGCGCTCTTGCAGCCAGATCCTGACCTACGACTACGCTTTCGTTACGAGCGCGCGAATTTCGCCCGAAAGCCGACACGGGCGAAGGAGCGGATTCGCGGACCTCCGAGGTCACGGAACGACAGTGGGGATCTGAATCCGTGGGTCCACGAGGGGGGCCGCGACGTGAAGAAAGAGGGTAGACGAGAGGGAGATCGAAGTAGGTGGTGGAGGTGGACGAGGAGAACGTCCAGGAGGATGCGGTGGTGGCGGAGGACTAAGCGACATGGCTCACGGCGGGATACAGGAGGCGAGAGGGGGAGGAGAGGAAGATAGAGAGAGGGCTCGACAAGGAAGAAGATGGACGAAGAAGAAGAAGAGGAGGCAGAAGAAGAAGAAGAAGAGGACGAAGAAGAGGAGGAGGATGAAGAAGAAGAAGAAGAAGAAGAAGGGGGCTGATCCAGCGGCAATATACACACGAAGCGGCGCAGACCGCGGCAAAACTCCGCAGTTTTGCTCTGTTCGATTTTGCAAACTTATATTTAGAAGGGCAACGATCTTTTGCCGCGCTCGCGGCGGCCCCAGCGAGAAAGAGAGGAGAGGAGAGGAGAAGAGAAGTCTCTCGGATACGCGCGCGATCTCTCTCTCTCTCTCTCTCTCTCCTACGTGACGGACCCTGAGATTTCTCGACCGCGAGAGAGCCACGAAATGGCAACTCTCGCTACCATTGCGTTTGTGCCCCGCTTTTTCTGTTGGCTAGGCGTATCTCTTTTCGTCCCCTCCTCACTCTTCTCTCTGTCATGAATGATTTTTCTTTGTCTCGGCGGCATCGTCATTATCTCACGTTGACGTCAGCGATCTTGATCCTTTCGGTTCGACGGGTTCGAAATACCGTTGCTAAGCTTTAACCGAGTAATATCGCTCTGCAGACACGATAAGAGATCGTTTAGTCGCGCGTACAATTTATCGCGATACAGAATACTGTTTAGATCCTCTCTATAAGGAATGTTAGGAAATTTAAAATTAGACCGAGGATCGAACGGCCGATTTATTTACGAGTCGCGTATTCCCCTTGCCACGTCGCGCCGCATTATTAATGTTGATGAATTTATAGATGAGCGACATACGCTCGTGACGTATATTGAGTAATATTGCTCCGTGCACCAAGGCCGAAAACAGTGCGGTCCCTACGATGCCCTATAATCGCGCATGCATTATGGGAAACTTTGAGGTCAGTCACCTCGGCAAAGTGTATGTGTTTCGTCGTCGCCTTTACTCGCTCGCGGCGAGTTTCGCGCGGGCTCGCATGCTCCGCTCAATAACGAATTCGCCGGTTCGTCGCGCGAATACGTGCCGCTAATTGACATAATTGCCCGCAACAAATATTCGCGTGGGCCACCGGAAAAGTTTCGCCTGTCTATTATTGGAGAACCGATGTTTTCACGACGCGCTCTGCACCCTTCTGTTTTCTTGTCTTCTTTGCCGTGTAATGTATGTAATCATTACGGAAATACCACGGCTGTTGTTGATATATACATACATCATTAAAAAGGAGTTCGCGCTTCTAGAATAGTCCGTGTATTTCTGTCCTGAGCGCGATAATCGTGCAACACGTGTCTCTCCGTCGTTTTACTTCGAATATTATCGCAAATTCTCGCGAAAGTCGGGTAATAATCGAACGAAAATCTGTCCGTGTCGTTCCGATATTCCGCGAACTTTGGGCAAACCTACCGCGACAGGATATTTCCGCGATATACGCGCTGAAACGTAATATAAGCGGCGGGCACGCATGGCGTGCGCGGGCGGATTTCGTCTCTCTGTCGTGGTGTGGAACAAGGTTTTCTCTATCTCTTTCTCCCGGCCGCCCCTGTGAGTGCAATCTTATCGTGGAACACAGCGCGCTGCGCTCTCGTCGCGGCTGCAGAAGAGCGCGGAGTCAACGAACGATAAAAAAAAGCACGAAGAATAAACTCCGTTCCGCGTACCCCTCCCCGTTCCGCGCCGCGCGCGCTCTTCCTTTTCTCGCCACGAGGGGAGCTCTCTACTCCTTGCCATCCGCGTGTTGCAACCTCTCGGCCGTGTGTGGGCGCGAATGCAGCTCTCTTCCATCCTCTCTTTCCTCCCTCCGTCCCTCCTCTCTGTTCCTCTCTCTCTCCTCCCGTCGTCCCTCCCTCTTTCTTTCGTTCTTTCTTTCTTTTTCTCTCTTTCTTCGCTGCGCGTTCTCTCCCCCCGCGCTTCTCGCCGCCCCCGCGACCTGACCGTCGTTGCCGCTTCTCTTCCCTCTTTTTCTCGTGGTTTGTTTGGGGTAGGTCATGGCGAAGCCGCATACGAAAGATCGGGGGAATGAGGGAGGAAAGTGAGAGAGGAAAGAACCGTGTGCACGTTGGGGGCCCGTCGCGACGTACGCGTCTTCCACCTTTCTCTGTCTGTAAACGACTCTTTGTACTAATCATGCAATTTTGACATGTTATTTGCGAACGGTAGCTCTGCTTTGATGCTGCTCGCTCGCGGAATGTACCCACACGGTTTCGATTACTCGCGGAAACGGAATGGAAAGTCATTAGGGGCTGCGTATCATTATCTCAATGTGAACATTCCGAGTCTTTCGTGAGCACTACCGTCAGTATTTTACTTTGTTATTTTACTAATGTTTTTTTATTAATTACTTTATTAGCTGGTAACTCATTTTTACGCCACGTTGTTTTTCTGACTTTATATTTTATTAAGAGTACACGAAATAGTATCTCGAAGTTGTTACTTTTAGACGATGTTTTCGTAAGAAACGTTTTCCTCTTCTTCGAGAAAATTAGATTTCTGAAACAAATCTCCATCGCCATTATCACCCACCGTTCTTCCACAGATTCACCGACTTTCGCGAGCGATCGAACGCATTCGATTAGGCCGATTTCGAAGAGGCCGCAGATGCGCGCGCGTTATTGTTGCCGATCATGCGATCCGAAAATCATAGAAAATTACTGAAAAGCTAAGAAACTCCGTGACGATCCGCTTGGGACCGAGCGAAAGGGGGAGGGGGGGGTGAAATGAGGGAGGGGAGGGCACCCCTCGTCTTGAGACGTCGTAATTCTGTCTTTGCCGTAACGGCTATCCGACACGGAACTTGACCCCCTTCCCTCCCCTCCCGCCATCCGCCCTTTCAGTTTTCTTCCTCGACTTGAAACAGAACAACCCCACTCCACCTCCCTCTGCCTTTCCCCGGTAACCAGAAGGGTTACTCACTGAGAGAGAAACAATGACACGCGCGCGAGAACCGTTATTTAAATAGTATACGGGAACCTTCCGGGCATGAGGAGGAAAAAAAGGCTCGCGCTTCTCTAAGGGACGCAACGTGAGAAAGACTCCTCGAGATTTGCATGCCGGAGCGAGAAGTATCTACGCTGGCAAATAGATAATGTGTGGTCTTTTGTTTTTTTTTTGCTATCACCGGCAAGAGAAGCGAGAGGAACGTATTTATTATTTGATCGTTTTCCATCGCGTCGCGCTCTACTATTAAATCATACACTTTGCAATTATCGTTACGCTTCGTGCTCCTGCATTTTATTAATTTTCTTTGTTATATTTTAAAATAATTAGAAACCTGTCGACCTTGTAGCAATCGAAAGTGAGAAATTAAATTTCTTAATGTTTTAGCTTTCGAGCATAAAAATTGATGTAAGCTTGTTACACCGACAGGTTTTCATATACATTGAGATAATGATAATATGTCATAATTTACATTCGTTGGAAAGCAACTCGATTTTTTTCGGATTTTTCTTTCCTCTGGCCACTTTCCCATCCTCTCCTTCCTTTCTTACAGTTCTGGTTTCTCCTAGCAGCTGTTAGCTCGATCCGAAATCGTAGTCCCGTATCGATCAAGGGTGAATCGTAGTCTGGATGCAACTTAGCAATGGTCGTTGCGTCAAACGAACCGGTTTAACGCGCGTTGAAAGAGCGAATTGGGGAGAAGCATGAACAAAAAATTCATTTGAATCGGCCGACCCGGGTCGAGCAGAGGCGTCGAAATAATTGGATTTTAATTTTCGAGGTAGCGCGAGGTAGAACAAAAAAACGCGGGTGCACCCCCGGCCCTGAGAACGGTTCTCCGCGAATGTTTATGTAATATCGCGACGCACTCGTCTCGTCCTCTCTACGTCCGCGGAACCCTTCATCTTTCCCACGAGTTCACAATGAATCCTCAAGTGTCTCGAAATTTTTTTTTATCAGAGTGGCATCATTGTCGGAGACAACGGCTGAACGCATTCACGTATTATTCTTATCAATCCTTAATTAAACAATTCAATTTAATTAAATTTGACTAAAAAGATTGTAAGATTATAGATTTTAATTAAAACGCACATGGCTTCTTGAGATTTCTTTTATATTATATTTTTTATATTTTTTTTATTTTTTTATATTTTTTATATTTTATATATATTTTTTTATTTTTTATATTTTACATTTTTATATTTTTTATATTTTTATATTTTTATACTTTTTATATTTTATGTTACATATTTTATAACATTGATTCAGCAAGATAAAGTAATTCAGCAAAATTCATAAAATAAACCTCAAAATTTAAGTATTAAGAATCAAGTCCGGTCTATCGAGGACTCATATCAGTCCTCGTTGCTTGGACAGAATGAAAAGGACGATGGCTCGCTTCGACGGTTCGGTCCACGAACGGTGCGTGGGGACGGCACAAAGGAGGCGAATGTTTTAATTAAATCTCGAGGAAACGTGGAAACTTCGCCATCGCTCGGCGTTTTTGCGATTTTCCGAAAGTTTCGCTTCGCGCGCGCAGTGCGGGACGGCTTTTAAGGTGGCGATGGAAGAAAAGGAAGGACGAGGTAGAACACGGCGGGAGGACGAGGTGCTCGAGCAACCCCCTCTTGCATCCCCATCGCCTCCATCCACCTCCCCCTGTTACCTTTTCCATCGTCACTCCAACCGCCGGCGCTATCGCCGCTAAAATAAAAGAAGCCCCAAAAACAAAAGAGCTCTGCGGCTACTTAACGAAACAAATTGTTGTTACGTCCTGGGGTTGAGAATTTTAAAGTTTCCAGCAGAGAGAGGAAGGGGAAAGTATCCTGCCTTTTTACCGCGCTGTTCTCTCTTTTCCGGGACCTCACGCTCCGTTCATCAGTCGACAGTTTAACGTAATTCGGGGCTCGTTAGTGCCGCTTTCTTTTCTTGTACTTTCGTGCTTGCAGCGTTGGCGTAAAGTCGCGCAAGGAAGCCGCGTATGTATTTTGTGTCGACGATTGTACCGATACAAGTTGATCGGATACACGAGTGCAATTAGTCACTCGACCGAAAAATTGCCGCTTTATCGATGTACTTTCTCGTCGCGTGCGTGACACAAGCGCTAAACGTTATGATGCGGAACGCACATTTCGCCGCATACCGCGCGTCATCCGTTAAATCTCTAGTATGATGTAACGACACGCTCGTTAGTATACGAGCGTGAGCGAGAACGAGGATCG
Source organism: Trachymyrmex cornetzi (assembly GCF_001594075.2). Lineage (NCBI taxonomy): Eukaryota > Metazoa > Arthropoda > Insecta > Hymenoptera > Formicidae > Trachymyrmex > Trachymyrmex cornetzi. The sequence continues at coordinate 1,716,223 of NW_017299871.1, read as the reverse complement.
TTCGAACCGCCGCTGGCGGTCAGCTACGAGTAAGTAAGACTATTTCACAATGCACAGGAACAAGGCGATACATTCAGCCGACGAGGTACAAAAACGAACGGCGATACACATACGACACATGCCAGTGGATAAAGAGACAAAAAAAATAAGATAACATCAAGATCAAAATGATGAACAGATAAATGCGCAAAGCGATCGAGATGCAAACGAAACAAGAACAATCGCGAGACGTTCCAGAGAAGTTCGCGCGGAAGCGAAATCATAATCGGGCAGAATATAGCGAACTGAATGGTGCTGAATGTCGATAAATGAAAGAAAAATAATGTCAATGAGTGAGAAGAGACGCAGCGCGTCTGCGACGTGCAGGATCGACAAGTTAAATGAAATGTAAAAGAAAAAAAAAACGGCTGCTATACAAAACTTTGGCCGTCGGTGAGAGAAAGCAAGGAACTTAAGGTACGGACGCGCGCATGGGCAGGAAGAGCGTTAATAAAAAGGATTTTGTGAACGGGCTGAGTGTTCAACTCACTCGCTGCAGGGTAGACCAGCATTCCTCGAGGGTGCGTTCGCTGATGTTGCCCATTCCTCCACCACCGCCGGCACCTACTGCACCTCCAAGCCCCGCCGCAGAGGCACGAGACTATCAGGCAAGATAGGATAGCTCATGTTAGTCCCCGATCCTCGTCGTTCTTTTGACGCTACTAACCATCACTACTACAAAGCTTCTTTTCGTCGAACAATAATTCGCGACTGTTACTTCGAATATAAAAACAAGCGCGCTCTGCCGTGGCAATGACAAGCTGAGAACAGCATGACGAAATGAGTATTTCTATCTCGTGTGGATACGCAGAAAGTAGTTATGGAATCGCTCGATCGAGGCCGATCACGTGTAAATTAATATCGGCATTCGCAATAATTATATTACTTATTAATGCAAAACGTGATTCTTACAATATTATTTGCAGTATCTTCGAGTATATCGTATCGCGACTATAGCTACGGTTCTCTCAGTTCTTCTCACGAACGATATTTATAGTCTCTCTCTAATTACAAATCACCGATGCTCACAGACTTGCTAACGCGATCTCAAAGTTCCGCTATCTGTCGAGAGATACGATGTGTGATTTTTCTCTTTCTCTCTCTCTCTCTCTCATACTCTCGCATTCTAGCTCTCTTGCATTCTCACGCTCTCCTTTCTCTCTCTTTCTCTCATCGAAACTCCGCGACCCATGCCGTCGCAGAAACACGGCGATATTTTCTTGGTAACATCTTCCCGGCGTACCGTATGACGTATGCGTATGGTATTATCTGTGTTGCGCGGGTCAAGAACCCCGGGAGACGACGTATCTGCATCTCCCCGCATTGGTGTGCGTGGGCCGCGTTCGCATTTGCGGACCGCACTGCTACTTTGACGTGTGCGTGCTTTCTCGGTCTCTCTCTCTCTCACTCTCTCTCTCTCTCTCTCTCTCTCTCTCTCTCTCTCCCCCCCCCACTCTCTCTCTCTCTCGCTCTCTCTCTCTCTCGCTCTCTCTCTCTCTCGCTCTCTCTCTCTCTCGCTCTCTCTCTCTCTCGCTCTCTCTCTCTCTCGCTCTCTCTCTCTCTCTCTCTCTCTCTCTCCCCCCCCCACTCACTCTCACTCTCTCCCTGTTGCTCACACTCTCACTCGCAAATTCTCTCTCTCTCTCTCTCTCTCTCTCTCTCTCTCTCTCTCGTACGAGCGTGTAAGTTAGTACTATGTAGTAAGTCAACGTACCCTATTGATGTGCATGTGTGCGTGTACGTGCGTCTGTGTATCTGGGTACGAACCGTGGTCAGCGTATCTGAGTACAGTCGCGTAATCAAACCGACGAAATTGTCGATGACATGTGACTTTGTAACGTTAAGATGACGCTAAATTAACGGAAAAGTCATCGCGTTCGAATTCCGCCGATTTTCCGCGCAAATGTTATTTGCAAGCAGTTTTACACGAACGATAAGTTAGAATCGGCATTTGGTACGTCGTTTAACGAGACTTTGCACTAGTAATGCACGTTCCAATTAGATGCCTTATTTTTGAACGAGACTTTCGCAAAACGTTGAAACCGCGCTATTTACACGAATGAGTACCGACATGTAGGAGGGACCTTGATATCTCGCGATACTTGGGGCCCGTCGACGCTGTCATCTAACAACGTCATTGAATAAATATTTTTCCTCGCGAGAAGAGAAACCTCGCTCGAAAGTATTGTCCAGCGTCTGTCGGCTTGCAAGTGAATGACCCTATTTATCGGTGCGTTATGTATTTTTATCGCGGTTGCCTCGCCCTAGTTATTTATCGCTGCTCTCCTCGCAGTGGATATGAAGAGTCGCGAGACACCCGTCCGTTTCTCTCGCGGAGCGGAAGATAATAGAAAAAGACACGTATGCATGCGCACATAATGTATGCGTGTAGAACGGAGGTGAAAAAAATATTTTTTCGTCTCCGAGTCGCGAATGTAAAATTCAGAGATTACAATTCAATATGTAGCTTCTCACCTGTAACTCGTTGACGAGCTTCTCCGTGAGAGTGGCGTCGTGGGAGTCCTGACTGGTCGCGCCCGGACTCAGCATCGAGTTCTGTGAATTCTGCTGTTGAGTGCCCGACATGTTCATACCGGCGAGACCACCGTTCTGCGCGATGGTGCCAGCCATGTTGAGCGCCTGCTGTTGCAGATTCTGGGTGAGATTTTGCGCTTGCTGTAGATTCTGCGTAAGATTTTGCGCCTGTTGTTGTAACGCTTGCTGGTTAAGCGCCTGGCCAAGGTTCTGCGTGAGGTTCTGCGCCTGCTGCTGTAGCGTCTGGGACAAATTCTGCGCTTGACTTTGGATATTCTGTTGCAGGCTCTGACTCGCTTGGCTTAAATTTTGCGGTTGGTTAAGCAATTGCTGTTGTTGTTGTGGCGACAAACTCGGCGTTAAACTCTGCGCCAAATTATGCTGTAGGGTTTGTCCGAGATTTTGCTGCATGTTTTGCGTGAGCGCTTGTGTTAGCGCTTGGCCCAGGTTCTGATTGAGCGCCTGAGCCGCCTGGACGGCCTGGACCGCCAACGATGGACTTGACGCCTGCGACATTGTTTGTTGCGCCTGGGCGAGGCTGTGCAGACTCTGGGCCATACTGGAGGCAATGGCGCCCTGATGATCCGCCTGTGGTGACGGCGTCGTCGGTGCCGGGGAAGACTGATGCTGTGGGCCCTGATTAGCCTGGTTCATCGACAATGCATGCTGCTGTTGTTGCTGCATCTGTTGTTGAGGACTAGCTGTTTGGCCGAGTGTCGCGTTCGTGTTCTGCTGTACTTGCGAAACCGCAGTCTGCTGCTGTTGCTGCTGC
>NW_017299871.1:1696265-1712312 GCF_001594075.2 Trachymyrmex cornetzi | reverse complement strand
GGTTGGGCTTGCGTCTGGGCACGCAGGTCCAGGGCCGCCGTCGCGTCCGAAATTTTGAGGCCTTCGCGAGAAGCCCGGGCTACCCCCTTCCGGCGCAGCTTGCCCGCTTTTTCGCACCCCTTCCGGTAAGCAGCTCGACGGCCGGCACACCTCTGCGCTCGCCGCCGTTCCTTCCTACCTTTCTCCTCGCTCGGCCGCTGTTTTCAGCCTCGGGATCGTCGTAACGATAACGATCCTCGCGCCGTGCCGAGCTTCGACGTGGGCGGCGGGCAACGTCAGTTACTCGCCACCTGCTGCGACTTCCCAGCCCTGCTACCTACCGCCTGGCTCATGAAACTTCCTCTTATGATTCCTCCACTCCCTCTTCCGGGTCCTCTCCCAGATCTCTTCTTCTCTATCGCGCCTTCCCTAAGTCGTTGCTGTCGTTGTTGGTTGCGATGCCTCTCGCGAGAACACCGCCGATCGGTGATTGTACGTCCGTAATGCGTCCTTTATCGTGATGTCTTCTTATGTACGCAGGTGGCTGTTCGTACCGCGTACGTATGCGTTCGTTCGCGTTTCGCGGTTCAGTTGATGGTCCTCTTCTTTCTTTTTCTTCTTATTTTTCTCCCCCTCCTCTGTGCGTCATATGACTGTGTGTGTATGTGTAATAAATGTATGTGTTGGTGTGTGCTTTATATGTGTGCTTTGCGTGAGTTGTTGCGCGCGCGAGCGAACGTTCTCCAGCAAATAGGAGAACGGTCTATTTTCCTTCGTCTATCTAACTTAAATTCTAGCGTACACTTAAGTTCAGGTTAAAATTCAGGATTGCCCAGCCCGGACGGTGTAAACGAGAAGGATAGTCCACGCGGACGCGAATCGTTTATCGGTCGGAAAGGCTTCCACTCCTCTTCGGGGTGAGAAATCACACTCGCGGATGGATTACTGCTCGTCCCGTTTTGCCCTGAGTATTTTAGCCCCGTTATGTTGGATGTGCGTGCGTGTTGTGTGTGCGTGCGTGTGTGTGCGTGTGCTCGAACGCGCTCGAACAGGCTCGAAAAGTTGGTGTCTGCTGTCGCGCGCGTCGGCTTGAATCGGTGAATCCGTGTGAATTCTTTTAAGCGGGACGAGAGCGTTTCTCTCCGGGATTTCCGTCACTCCGTTTCTGCTTCTGCCTACTTCCTCCGATCGTCTTCTTCTTTCAAGCTGCTGCGTCGCGTCCGTCGATGACTCCTCCTCGAAATGCGACTCTAGCGTTTTAACTCTTTAAAAGGAATTCTATTCGATTATCGATCACCGCTCGTCGTTACCGATATCGTCGATGGTAGTTGTGGTTGCTTCTTATTATCGTTTAGGTTTAATTAATATTGCACTTAGGTACACTCGTTTTTTGAACACACTGAAATATATATGTATGAGCGCGGGGTTTTCTGTCGAGCTTTTTTTCCGATTGCTGCTCTTCCTCTCTCTCTCTCTCTCTCTCTCTCTCGCTCTATTTCTTTCGATGTTTGTCTCTCTGCGCTTCCGTAGCTCTATTCTCCTGATCTTTCTGTCCTCTATCTCCTTCCTCGCTATCTTCGGATACGCACGATCAACTCGCTAATCACTTTCTTCTTTGCAACCCCGCTTCTACTCGTTCGGCTCTCGGTCTTACGCTCTTCTGCTCCTCTGCTTCTGCTTTGCTCGTCTTATTCTGCTTCTTCCGCTTTGTCCAGTCTTCCTCTCCTGCGCGGGAATCTCTCGCTGCAACGCGTCTCCCGCTCGAAGCTGCAATCCAGAAAAAGAAAATACAATTTTTGCGTTGTCCGACGTCACGCACGACGAACATTCAACATCAACACTATAATTTTTTCAATGTCATAGGCAACCGTTTCACACGTCTTTGCTCGCAATCGGTAGAGTGTATTTAAACGTCAATCAGACGTATATTTTCAAAAGTATTTGATCGAGGGTTGTCACAATTCATCGTGACTTTTGATAATATTAATTATAAGATCTGGTTATAAATCCAATAATATTAAGACGTAAAATATCTTGACTAATTCCCGGTACGTGAGCGTTATTTAAAACATTGATTTTTGCTAGATGACACTGCCTAAAATCAGCTGTCGTAACACGAAAATATCGAGTGCCGAGTAACGCGACGTGAATCAAGTTAGAAGAATCCTAATAAAATTTCACGATATCAGAAAGATATCAGCCGCGAGATTTTATTATCTTATAGCGAGGTAACGTTAAATGCGATTCTCTTTCGGCTGACGTTTATGAAGGGTTTACACTTCCGGCCGCGACACAAACAATAATTTCAACCAGCACTGTCAGAAGCACGCACTAATTACGCGGCATAGTAAATTTCGTCCATTTGACACATCCAGCTTTCATGTCGATAATTTAACGTTACACAAATTCATACCCTCCTTTTAGTTACACCGAGTGTCGTTGACGCGGAATTTCCAATTAGTTTTGCATTTTAGAAAAATCAATCGTTTTGCAAGCGCGAAAGCAAAAAGCGTGAGCGTCTTTTGCCGTCGCGTGGTGCTCAGCACTGATAATGCGGAAAAGATGCGGGATACGTAATATAAAAATTCAGGATCGGGGTACGGAGAACTGAAAAGGTTTATAACTGAAAGAGAGGAACATGTCGATAAATCAAATATTTATTCAAATAAAAGTAATGCCAATATAACAATGAGCAATAAATCAGAGTACAGTGAATAGGATAAAAATAAAATGTTCCGGAGCACTGAATATTCTCGGGAATGTAAAGTTGTGATTTACATTGATGTAACATCACTACGAATAATATACGCGATGTAACATTATGACACTGCCGCTCACACATACAATTGCGTTTGCGATCTTTTTTTTTTTTTACAAGTTTTTGCTTCTTCGTTAAATTGAGAATTTATATTTTTGCCGTTATTTCCCGAATTATATTGTTACTTTTCCGATTAATTTCGAATATGCAGTGAGATTTTTTCGTGAAGGTTGTCTGTCACTGAGCGATGAATAGGGTCGACGCGTTGACGACGATGTCAATGAAATGCCAAATAATTTGTTGCAACGTGTGCCAGGTTTACGCGACGTGACGAGCATTGTCGGCTGCTCGCTGAATTAACAGCCCGAAATGATCACGCGCACGGATATTCGCATAATCGCTAACTCGTTTACTTGCGACATGACGATTCGTTACGTTTATTGTTCACCGTGTAATTCCGCGACCGCAAGCATCAAACTAATGATTCGCGTGACCGATTTTGACGAGGTTTCGAGATAGCGGCGATTGAGCTTCCCTTCGTCCTTTCCCCAACCCGCCTTCTCATCATTCGCTTCCTCACGATCTTACCGAAGCACATCGTATCACACCGGAAATCGAGAGGGGATCGGAGCGTGTGCGATCGCGACGAAACACTGTCGAGACGGCGACGATGACGTACCGGGCATGTCAGGATTCGGAACAGGGAATAGGAGGGGGTGGGTCAGTATGGTGGTCTCGGACCGAAAGTGGGGAAAACTGACTAAAATCATACGAAAGTAGAAAAAGAAGAAAATAACAAAAGCGTTGACGATTGGGTTCTACATTAATCAGGCCTAGATGCACGATGTCGCAAAGTGTTGGTTACGTTCACACAACTCGCGACACAAGATTGGTTGAACAGAACAGAATATTCCGAGAGAAAGAATCCGAAGGATCTCTTACTGGAGAGATCCAAGTGCGAATGATAGACGGGCAGATGCGGCGGCTGGTGATAGCTCGGTAGTACGCGTAATACGTTGCACCTCGGTCCGGCTGCTCGCGACCTTCGTGCACGGTATCGGCCAAGACACTGTTCTTCCTCTTCGAAGGACGACGACGGTAACGACAACGACGACGAAGACGACGATGACTACGACGACGTACGACGGGGGGAAAAAGCTCTCTCCTCTTCCGCGTTCGAGTCCTTGACGGAGGAGGAACCGAAACTGACTCGGGTCTGCGGCTCGCGAGAAACGCTAAGTCCTTCTCCGTCGGGGGTCGGTGGTGGCGCGCTTCTCAGACCGCGTGCGTCTGACTAAAAGCCACCCCCTCGTGCCTTAAAGAACGCGTGTTCGGGTAGGGGCGTTGTCTTAGGTGGTGCGCGGCCGCGAAATTTCTGGCCACCTCGGGGCGCCTTCGCCGTACGCCGTTTCTTATCGCGGCGATTTCGTACGCGGGTCCGACGGGCCCGGGCGCGGGCCCAGGTTACCGTGGACCGACTCGTGACCCCGGCCGCGTCCACCCACGACGAAAATCTACCTCCGGGAGGACGAAAAACTGAGGCCGTCGTAGGACAGGAGTTTTCAAGCTACCCCTCTTTTCCTTTGCCCCCACCAGACACGACGCCGAGGCGCGCGCTCTATCTCCCCCTTTTCCTCAAACTCTCCTCACCCTTCACCCCGCGCCCAGGTGGGTGGGGGATTCTCCGCCGCCGACTCCGCCGACGCCTCGTACGGGGGTAAGCGTCGTAAGGGATGAGAGAAAGAGAGTGGGGCCGCTCTCCGTCTCCGTCTCCGTTTCGCCCGGCCAAGAAAACCCTCCTGGAAGGAGAGTAGGAGAGAGTCGCAAGAACCGATTATCTGTCTCTGTCTATTTTGATCGCTATCTTATACTCCGCGGTTACGTTCCGGCGTAGGTAAGTACGCGAAGCCAAGACAACCGGGTTCTTGGACCGTATACTCTTTTTGCTAAGGGTTTGTCCTTGAAAACTTTTCACCCGACCGTCGCGGATCATCGCCGTCACGTAAACTCACTTGGATTTTACACAATACTCCCTCGCAAATTAACGAATTCTCATTTAACGCCGAGTATATAAGTCTTACGCGTCACATGCGAACACTATGAATCGGGGTATTCGACTGACCGAAAAATTGTAGGGGGCTTCTGTATAAGAGGGTGTAACAGTCTGAGGTACGAATAAAAAAGAAGGGGGACCGTCGTATAAAAATGGCCTCCTCCCTCATGTTCCGTATGGCAACGCACGCGTGACTAATCGCGGGGGAGTGGGGCAGGCTTTCTTTTTTATCCCTCTTTACGAATCATTCCGTACTCAAGTACATTGTTCTTGATCGTATTCTCGATATTAATACGCGAAGTTTGTTCGCAACTCGATAGCGATCAGTTGATTAAGTGTCGCGAATTCATCGATCGGGTCGGAAAAGCGGATTCGAATAACATCAAATCACTTCGGTCATCTGTCATCCAACACCCTTCCTACTCTCCCTCCCCCCCCCTCTCTCATTTTGAAAGTCAAATCGCGATTTAAACATGGATCATCGACCTTGCGGAGGACGTCGACTTTCCAGTGGACGCGCTGATGCTCATTTCGCCGCGAAGGGTGGTCGATGGTCATCCTGCTCGTCTTACGCACCCTCCTCGCCAAAGTAGACAACCAAGCTATCCCTTCCTTCCCTTCTCCCTCCCTCCCTCTCTCCCCCTCTCTCTCTCTCTCTCTCTAGCTCTCTCTCGAGCTCTCATCTAACATAGCTGCCCCACCATCGCATTAAGCTCCTATTTCTCCCTTCCCTGCTAACGTCTTTCCCCTCTCTGCTTGCGCCTTCGTCTATCTCTCTCTTACTACCGATTTTCGTAGCTCAACCTCGCTTACGCCACCCGACACCCTTTCCTACATCCTTTTCTCTCCCTTCTTTCTCTCCCTTTCTCGGCCGCTTCGATTCCCCACCAACCGGGCAACCCCCACGCGTCGCATTTTTACGCTGGCCTCGTCCTTTTTTCCACGTGGTATACACGTGGAGGTATGAGTCCGGAAGGTGGGGAGGCGCGACCCCTTTTTTTTCTTTACCCTGCCTCTGGCATTCACGCGAGAGGAGCCCTGCTGGTCGTCCGAGACGACGCAATAACGCGTCCACCCTTTCGTCCTGTTGTCTCTCTTTCCTCCCTCGGTTGGAAGAGCAGCGGCGACAAGAAAGGAGCAAAGAAAAGAACGTCGCGTAGCGTAGCATCGCGTCGCGTCGCGTCTCGTCGCATCCCTCCACTCATACCCCACATCGTGTCCACCCTATCCGTGTTTCTTCCAACGCGCGTGCGACGAGGGTGGACCGTCACGCGAAAAAAGTTAGCCAATGGATTGGCCGCCCCACGATGGTGGAAAAATTGAGTGACCTTCGTTGCACGTGCAACGCCACGCGCGCGGCAACTTTCTTTGTTGGCGCGATGGACCATCGAAAAATGTCTCTCGCTTTTTAAAGAGATATTCTACGACGACGATATTTGATGCAAGATTAATTATTGTATTATATATATAGTACACTTTGCTCATATATGCCAGAGCGCAGTTAAAAAGAGGCAGGCAATTAAGGCGACTCGTTAATTCAGTTTAATTGTACTTTATATCTTAGCTGTGTCTTTCGGTTGAGAATCTTTTCGAGTACAATTTTATAAGACGTAAAAAGAGAAGTAAAGTAATTCTCTTCAGTTCTTCAGAACATTGTAACGAAAAAAAGATTTTACAGATAAAACATAATTTGTCTCGATACAATTTCGTAATAAATAGAGAGATTACTTATAGACGAGCGAATTTTGCAAAATTCAAACGCAAAAATATTCAGTTTATCGGACGCTGAACCGGGGCGGAAAGTAGGAACAGGACGAAAGTAACGCACTTCCGACACGAGGGTCTCCGGCACGAAAGTACTCGGGCGCGATCGCGATCGAACTTCCGTTCGCGGCAGGCTGTCGTCCTGGTAAGAATTTCGGCTCGGTTAGAGAGTCGCGGGTTCGCGGGGAGAGGAGGGACTCGTTCGTACGACCGCTACGCGCGAGTGTGCTCCTCCGGAGCTCCGAAAATAAGTACGTAGAGCGCATTGGGCAATCGAGGCTCACTTTAAATTACAAATGAAGCGGCCGGCGTACGTGAGGATAAAAACAGGTGAGAATCGAGCCTCCGCGCTCGGTTATGGGGTGGGTGGATTGTCAGGTACACATACGCGCGCACTTAGACGTGTGGGTGTATGCCGTTACGAGTTACTGTACCGTACGTACGTGCGTGCGTACGTAACGTATGTACGAACGTACGTGCGTTATGTACGTGGCGTTTTAGATCTCAATCCCGATCCCGATTCCCCCTTGATCCCGATCGGCAGCTGGACTTCAAGAACGGACGTACAGACGGATACTTGCTGCGTACGAATTGTTGCACGTGCACTTGTAACTCTTGACGGCCAGTTGCCCGGCTCCGCGCTCTGCGAATCGAGCCGATCTCCTACCCCGATAGGACGTATACGCCTTTGCGTAGGAAGACATTTGTCTTCTCGACCTGATTCTACCTACTTTGGATTGTCCGCCTTCTTTATCGCGAATGACGGGGGAGTGCGTGGAAATGTGTCGACTAAGGTGGTCGTCAGGTGGTGGAAACGTCGCCGGGATATTTCTTCATATCGCGTGTCTCTCCCGAATTTTTAGGTCCACAACGAGAATGACGAGGCCATTATTTCTATTTCAATTCATGATGAAATTTTATTAATCAAACCTTTAAAATGCTCTCCCGTGAATAGAAAATAAATGTAAAAATGATAGCAATGTGCCAATATATAATATTCGACGTGTTATATAAGAATTTTATTGAAAAACGGATAGTTATTTGACACGACCGATTAATACGACCCGATTAAATATCCGTTTTCAATTTTCATATTCCTTTAACGCGTCTGTCACACGTAAAAAGATTTCCAGCGCAATAATTTGTTCGGACGGTCTTTTCGCATTCGTTTGCTGCTCGTGTGAAGTAGCCCCGTCTCAACCCCTGATCGGAAGAACCACCCCGTGGCGAGGTGACGTCTGGCGGCGGAATAAGGAACGAGGAAACGAACGAGTGGAGAAAAGGGTGAATCGTCCTAAGGTTTTTGTCCGTGCTAACTCTGGTAGAATATCGATTACGGTGAAGCGACAATGGTAAATGCGAGCAGATGTGTGATCACATAATACATCCACTTGTACAAATAATCGGATGATGTATTATCAAAATAAAACTTAAATAGCTAATTTCGCGAAGGATATCTAAACATAAACTATAAAAAGTAAAAAAAGTTTGTAGAGCTTTTAGATATTTTTTAGGATTTTTATTTTCTTCAGGAAGAAATCGCTTAAAATTTGTACGAAATAAATAGTGAGATATCACCGAGCAATAAACCGATGTAGTTTCAGAGAGTTCCAATTCAAAATTTGTAAAGTGCAAGAAAGGGACATCTCTATTTTTGTTGTTGCGTGACAATGGAAGTGTGAGATATATGGATTAAGAATTACGATTCGATTCATGCTTGAGCACAGAGTTTTGTTTAACGCATAATACACAAGAAAATGAAGCAATCATCCTTCATTTCTTTCCTTTTCATGAAATAAAATACTCTGATTGGTTGATTTTTTGTATGTCTTATGCGTTATGACTTATACAAGAATCTGTTTTTCCACCCTTACATGGTTTAAGAATCATTTAATTCTTATTGTTCATAAAATGTTGAATAAGGACAAATGATGCTCACGAGCGTTGTGAGCGTGAATCGGACGGCGCGGCCAAGATATATCCTCGTAGTTGCAGCGTCGAACAATTGAACTCACCGAGATCCGTTACATCGGTTATATCAATCCACGACCACCTTCATGCGCGTTATCATATTACCGTGGCGGACACGCCGTGATACGCGGGGCACACTACTTTATTCGTCGGGAAATGAGATTAGGATCGTCGCGACAGTCGCGATTCTCGTCGAATCGTCGAATCGGAGGAACGTGCAGCACGCGAGCCATCGAAACTGACGGCCCGGATTAAGAATTCTAACGGTAGGAGTAGCCGGTCGGCTGTAGGATGAAATGAGCGACGCGTCCGGCGCATTACGCAATGAAAGAAACAAATGAAGCTTAATAGAAAAACTGCCCGCGCTAGAAAAACCCATTCCGTCGTGCACTTAGTACAGCTGCGTCAGAAAGTGCATCGGCCGTTCTTCTCCCCTCGTCGTCGACGAGACGACGGGTTTCTCGACGAATGAACGCTTCGCTTCGTGACGACCTCGACGTGATTTAACGTCCAATTTAACGTCTCGTAAAATTTCGCGCTACTTTAAATATTATTTATTTAACGTACAGTTTTAATAAAATTTGTTGCCTCGTGAAAAGTCACGCGGATTATTCAGATATCGACGTTCCTCCAATTTGCGGTATGTCAAAAACAAAGGTGAAGTCGTACCGATGGTACCTAAAACTCGTCGCGCGGAAAGTCAGTGATCCGGAAAACTGGACGGGCAACAACGAGACAACTCGTGAATTTTTTAGATCCATTTGGACGGACGGCTAATTAACAGTAATCGAGCAAACGTGTAGAATCGGCTCGCCGCTGACCGGTGTACTTTGTTCCGGTTCTAAATTTGATTTACATTAAATATGAGAGAACGCTCGTCGGGACGAGCGGTGCGTGCATGCGCGAGTCTACATCGTCGCATTAAATATAACCAAACGCGGCAAACGCGCGTAATGAATCAAATTATTTCGGACCGCGTCGCGGTTGGGGGAATAATTTACCCCGCGCGAAAAGGACAAAAGCGCTTAAAAAGGACGAATTGTAGATTTGCTCGAGTCCGCCCGCATGTATACGCGACGCGACGCGACGCGTTGTGTGTTTTGCTGTTTAGACAACCGATCCGTCGATAATCGATATCCGCTGATTCTGGATAATTCAGGATGTCAAATGCGCGTCGCTAGATCAAAGGCCTTGCGTTTGTGCGTGCGTCGTGCAGCGTGCGTACACGAGCATCCTCGAAACGGCATGGACACGGATCCCGCGAAACGCGTCGCATCTATTTTTCCCGACTGTACCACCACTGTCGTCTGCGGCTGTGTCAATAGGAGCCAATCTAAGTACATATGCACACACATACGTAATGCAGCTCGCCGCACACTGCGACTCGTGATGCAATCGTGTGCCTCGTGCCTCGCGCAGTTTCGACATTCTCTTTGTCCCGCGCTATGCGCAAAGTGTGGTAACGAATTCCGCGATCAGACGTGATCGATCGATCTGTCGATGTGGGTCTGAAATTTTAATCACCTGTCTGTGTCTTGCGATCGATCTCGGCCCCGATTCCTAAACATCGCATCCTAAACATCCAACGAGATGGCGATTGCGATTTAGTGGTCGATTCGCGCGAGTACCACCGAACGTATCTATCGTTCTCGTGTTTTCTGAGACTTTATGCGAACCATGAGAGATAAGATAAGGCGTGCGCGGATCCAGGATCAAGGTGACGAAGATAGCGTCGTGACTTCGGACGGCATCGCGACAGAGTCGTACCGGAAAAAAACCGACGCGCCTTGCGTGTTATCGGAAAAATATATTGCGTACCATTCTTACGAATAAATGTAAAATTTTAGCGCTTCGAAGCTCGAAAAACGTAACTCGTCAGAAATATCCGTATTTCTCGTGAAAGTATTCTACGAGGAAGTCGTAATCGTATTAAATTTAATTTTTAAAAGCGCTGATTGTCAAATTGCGACTATATACGCGACGACGTGAAATGTCTTCAGAAGAGCGAGTAGTCTTTAAATATTTGCAAATCCTTTTTAATCGTTTAAATTGACGGCGAAGAAAGAACGAAATAATTCATTAGGCGCTGTACGATACGCGGATATAAAGATGACGATAAAAATACGAAGACGATGCGTAGCGCGGTTAGGAATTTTGCAACGTCGATGAAACAATTAATTTCCTTTTTAATGATTTAGAACGAACGAATGATTCAGGATTATAAATGTAGCGAACGAATCTCGTTTATTTTACAGCAAAGCCCGTCGCGGGCAGTTCCGGGCAATGACGAGAGTCATGAAAGATGGCAGACGCCGGTCGATGATCGCGAATATTTTTGCCTGCGCAGTCAGTACTTTCTGCCTCGTATATTTGCCGTAAAGTACGAGGGGGATGGGCAGGGGGAGGGCGAAATATATACATAGGAAGATCGTTAATCAAAGCGACTGTGAGCTCTGGTCCGGGATACCCGGCCGGTGGAGCGAACGGCGAGTTTTGCCATTTTTGGGGGGGAAAATTTTCCGCGGAAATCATTGACGTCGCCCGGGTCATCGACGAGCTCTACCCGGCGGACCGTACAGCTACACGACACGCATACGAGGGTACATATCTGTATGTGTGTCTGTGTGTGTATCAGGATACACAACGTGGGAGGCCTGTGTCTCGTATATCGGGGTGGTAGTTCCCGCAGAGAACGGCGTGCGACGGCCTCCCATTGGCCTCCCATTGGCCGGTCCGGGGGTGGCTCGCTGCAGTCATCGATTCAGGCAGTCATTGGCTGACTCGGCCCCGGCCGCCATTTTGAATGACTCCGGGATCAATACGCGGGGTGCGGAAAAAAAAGTGCATGCAGGCCCACCGCTGCCCCCGGTTCCCTCGGCCGTATCTCACAACCGTTCTATCTCCGTTCGCACGCCACCACCGCTCTCCCTCGCTCTCTCTCTCTCTCTCTCTCTCTCTCTCTATCTATCAACCGGTTCATGCAACCACCGACACCGTTGCACCACCTCCTCTTTCCACCCAGGGGCACCCTAACGCCTTTCCGCCGCCGACTACCGTCCCCTCTCCCCCCTTCCCACTCGTCGTTACCGCTCTTCCTCCGATGGCATCCCCGGCGCAACAACGCCAACCATCGACGACCCAGTCGAAGGGGGTGATAGGACCGTTCGTATGTGTACGCGTGGAGGAACGCATGCATGTACGATACACATACGTGAGTTTGAAAATCATCGAAAAAATACTCGGCGAAAGCGGGGTTGCCGGTGTTTCGCCGTGGTGCCGCCGCCACCGCCGCCCCCGGCCGTCGCCGCCGCGTTCCATCATTTTCTTCTCCCCCCGGGATTTGTGTCGAGAGTATATGCAATTCTCTCTCGCTCTCTCGCGTATGCGTTGCTACGTTGCACGCTACGTTTTCAACACAGGCCAACTCGTCGGGAAATAGGAAATTTGAAATCGAAGCTCCACCGCCGCTTGCCGAGCCCACCCTCGTCCCTCTTTCTCCCGCATCACCCTTGATCATCGGTGGAGCTCCCGGGCCTGGCACCAGACCCGGGGGTGCGTCATCGAACTCGGGAAATAGAATGATTCCGCGTACCGCGCGCTCTTTGTCTCGCGGGTCTCGCCCCTTTTTTTGATATTTTTTCCCATTTTTTTTTTTGCGAGCAGAGCGGAAAGTTTGCCCTGCTCGACATCGTGAAATGATTAATCGGACAAAGCGAACTTTGCATGGAAAATAATTTGCTATGTTGTTATGAATATACGATCAGAATCGCATGCAGTTAATAGCAAATATATATAATCTTTTGTACATCTTTGTTGTATTTTTAAATTTATCAGAAATTCGTTATTATTTTAACGATAAAGATATGATAGAAAATCAAAACCAAACGAAAAGTTATTTATACGGGAAATCGAAGTAACAAAAACCTCATGACAAAAGAATTCGATAAATATTATACTTTCTATCGCCGCGAGAAATTTGTTTCGACATGTTTGAGATTCGTTCCGTTATAGATTGACTATCAAGTCGCGCGTTACAGACTACTTAATAAACTGCAAATTATAATGATACTATACATAACGATTGTCTACCGGCTAACAGTAGTTATTACGGTAGTCGCTATTATTACGGACACTTTCGTGTTTAACTGTTTTACCGTAATAAGCCGTGGCCGTTTTGAGAGAGACAGAGCGAGAGAGCGAAGCGAGCAATAGTAAGCAAGCAGAGATCCGCGCGAAAGTATGCATTACGCCGGCTAAGTTTTATAGCGGCCGTTGTTAGGTGGTACCACGCGCGCGCGCGCGCGCGCGAGGGCTGTCATTACAGAGTAACTTGTAAAACAGTTGCCTTTGGACATAATTTTATTTGTACGATATATTTTCAGGTCATTGGAAAATTTATCGTTTCGTTTATGAACCTCCGCTAATCGGTACGACGGATCTTCGTTCCGCGAGGAGGTCGGCACCCCCTCATTAGTTGCGTTCAGTAGAGCGAATAGCATTGCAACTGTTGTAAAATTCTTTAATATGACTGATCGTGCCCTTAGTTTCTTAGTTCTGAATTTAAATATATAAACCAATGATGTTAAATAATTTTACAACAGTTGCAATGCCGCTTGCTCTGCTGAACGCAGCCATTCTCTCTCGTATCGCGACCGACGCGATCCGCTTGAGGGGGATTCTCCCGCTCCTTTCGGAGCACGGACATGGCGACCCTTCCTCTCAAGCGGCGATTTCGGAACGAAGATCGCGCGTATAGTAAAAGGATATATAGGCATGCAAAGATCGATCAGTTAGTTGCTTGGGTACTTACGTTTGGAACCGAACTAACTGAAACAAGGACATAAGGCTTCTCTTGGTAGCAACGACTTTTAGATCACATTTTTAGTTATTAAGAATTTTATCGTTTTTTTTCATTTTTCGCTTTTAAATTTACGTTTAAAATCTAAAGTTTCTCAAAACTTGTTAAAAATATACTTTAGTCATATCTTTACAATTTACTTTGTAGGCGTCTAAAGTGTTATCTTTTTGTTTCTTTCCCCCCTGTGTCTCTCGTTTGTTCCTTCGACAGTGTAGGTATACTCTTCTTCTTTAAGGCAATGCTTTTATTTCAATTTCGTTTCTTCTCTTTTTTTGGTGCTTTTTTGCGTATTTTTCTTGATTTTCTGTATTTTCTCCTTTTTCTTCTTAATCGTCGTCTTTGTAATCGTCGTAATTTCGAAATCAGGATCGCTCGAAAGTGTGTTTTAGCTTCTCTAAATTATTTAAGTCCTTTCGGCAAAACTTAAGAGGAGTTGTTCAGACGTTGTGTTTCACAGACAGAAATCGGTGAGTGTTTCGGAAACGGCGAAATTAATTTTTCAATGAAATAATTATGACAACACACATAACAACACAGTGCGACGCGTCTGAAACAGAAAGGAAAAGGAGGCGCCGGACCCCCGTACGTCCTCGTTACGATCGATCCGCGGGATGACTTCGCGATCGACGGTGGGTCCTATTCGCGGTAATTCTCCGCGAATGGATCCACCGATTGTCTCGATTGTTTTAACGCGATTTTCTGGATATTTATTCTTTTCGGTAGAGCGATATACGGTTACGGTAGTCGGAATTTCGAATTTCGTGATACGTTTGCGGAGGGACCGAGAAATATACGAGCGATTACAGAGTATACATATCGATTATGGCAGAGTTCAAGTTGTTGAATAAATCGCGAGAGTAATTTGATTCAAAGTTAAGTTGATTATTAATTCTGAGTTAAGTATCCATATACAAAAAATAAAAAGTAAAAAAAATAAAATGAATAAAAATATAAATTTATAAAAGTAATTTGAAAAAAAGAGAAAATTTAAAAAGTTGGAATTCTTCTATAATTCTTTTCAAAGGGTTGCTCATAGTCACCCTTTGTGCTACTAGCTGAAATGAAATTCTAAGTCAGATATCATCTAAGATATTAAAATAAAAATGCGATAAAATAAAAAGAAACTTTATCCATGCATATTACCCCACGGATCTGGCATCATCGATAGTCGTACCCACCCTCGAGGCATCCCCCGAGTCCACATTGGCGTCAGTCTAAGACCATTCGAATCTCCCGCGTGACAAAAGGAAAAACCTTTGGTATAAGAAGGGGGCCACGTGACTCGAGGAACGAATGAGCGTCTTTGCCACCCCCGCCGCGACGTCCTCGCCCGCCCCCTCCACCTTCTCTCTTTCCCCTTCTAGAGAAGCGCGCGGCGTCGCTCCTTGCGCGTCGTGGTAAGACGCGTCGGGACGCTGGCTCCATCCTTCTCGCACCTTCGTAAGCTCCCTGTCTCACGTCCTTTCTCCCTCTCCCTCTTTCTATCTCGCCGCGCTCTCTCCATCCTCGTGCTTTCCCGGACTTTTCTCCCCCACGTGCTCCTCGCGAGTCGGCAGTGTCTGCTGGCACGTCGCGGGGTGGCGATCTTGGAGTAGAAAGGACTCTTCGGAGTCCGGTCTTGCTTCTCCACCTCCTTCTCTTCCTTAGCGCCCTTTCTTTCGCCAATCTTCTGTCTCCCTCTCTCCCTTCTGTGGATCGTTCCTTACGTTTCCGAGTACGTACAACGTACGCCCGGAACGTATCGCCTCCTCGAGGGAAGCCCCGCGAGAAGCCGCCCCCCAAGCCGTTCCCGGTCCCTCCTTTCCCGTACACGCGGACTTATACACGCGGCGCGAGGTCTTTCGCGGGATTCTCCGGTTTCTCGCGTACGAGCACCTCCGCGATCGCGGCACGCGTTTTCGAGGAATTGTCACGGCACGGCCCGCCGCGTTTACACGGATATTTCCGTAGGATTTCGGTAACCTTTGATAGAGGCATTGCGAGCATCCCCGTGTCTGAGTAGCAACTGCGCCGTGGCCCCGTGCCGGGCACCCCCACCTCACCTCCTCGCCGCCTCTATTGCACCACACGCCGCCCGCCGCCTAAACCGTGCCGAAGCGAGCCACCAACCCTCTCTCGGACGCGCGCTGGCCCTCCACCCGCGCTCCATCTCGCTCCCTCACCGGTTCCCTGCCGCCACCGTTCGCGCTCTCACACATTCGCCCGCACGCCCGTCCATCCGTCCGTCCATCCACCCGCTCCCGTTTGTCCTCTCTCGCTCTCTCCTCTCTTTCGCGTTCTCTTGCACAGCCGTGTTTCGTCTCGCTTTCTCTTTCCGTCCGCTCGGACCACGAACCGGCGTTCGCTCGGTTACTCGGACGCGCGCCTTCCTCTTTCGCTGTCTTCCTCACGCCACCCCGCCCGCGCCCAGCAGGGCGATGTGCGCTGTGTAGGATGCGCTGCGCTCCATATTACTTGTGTGCGTTTGTGCGCTCTGCGCTCTGCGCGCGGCCGTGCCCAGCCCGGCGCGCGCGCGGCGCTGCGCGGCTAGGCGCACCGAGGCGTCAGGTGGATGACGCCATGTACGTCGTACAGACCGTTTGTAATGACGGTAACTGGCCAACGCCGCTCTTCTCTCAAATCCGGATAAGTTTTCATGGCCAGCGGCGCCGACCGCTACGAAAA